>NC_142927.1:22106996-22414139 GCF_054131065.1 Drosophila arizonae
TCAATCGTTCTTGGTCTGACAATAAAGCTCTTTCAGCGACTTGAGCTCCTCGATGAGCGCTTTGTTTTGGTTCTCTAGCACCGCCACACGATTCTCCAGGCACTTAATATACTCCTTCTTCTTGCGCCGGCATTCGCGCGCCGCCTCTCGATTCTTTTGCAGTCGAATCTCTCGCTTGCGTGTCTGATCCTCCGGAATGCCACTGTTATCTAAGAAGTGCCGACACAGAGAGTGGAAGAGAGAGAAGAAGAAGAAGAAGAAAGAAGAGTATAAGTATTTGGCTCAGTTATAAATTTTGTTTGTTTCTTTTCTTTTTTTTTTTTCATTTTGTGGCATTTACTGGTATTGTATGCTATCCGACTGGATAGAAAGTAGCCCGGGTCCGACGCCATGTGCAGCAGTGGACTGCCCGCTATGTTGCCGCCGCCGCCGCCCCCCGCCCCGCTACTCAGCTGAGAGCTGAGAACGTTGCTGTCGGACATTTGCAGTGCTCCACTCGCTGCATCATCAGGTTGACGATATTCGGTATACGATATTCGGCATACGATATACGATTTTTGAATTTTATTTTTGGGATATGGTTGAGGGGGGGTTGTTGTTGGTTGTTGTTGTTGGTTGTAGTTGTTGTTGTTGTTGTCATGTTGGTTTTCGATGCGATCGTATTTGATTTTTTTTTTTTTTTTTTTTGGTTTTTTTTAATGTGGCATTTTCGCGAGCAGTAAAAAAAGAAAACAAACAAAAAAAAACAATAAAAATTATAAGAAATCACATTTTTGTTTTGTTTTTTTCTTTGTTTCGAATGTCAAATTTCAAATTTCAATTTTGCGAATTTGTTGTTGTTCATTGTGAGTGTCGGTGTCGGTGGTGTCAGTGGGTGGCTCTTTGTGGGGTGGGTGCGAGTGAGCGAGCGGGCGAACGATCGAGCGAGCGAGAGGCGATATATATATATTATTTGTTAGTTTCGAACAACAGCAACGGCGACGGCAACGGGCGACGTTTGTTATATAAGTACAAATGAGATGGAAGATGAAAGTGTTTGAGGTTTGTTTCCTGTTGAATGTTGAATGTTTGTTGTGCGTTTGACCTAAACTGAATGAGCGAATGTATGTGATGTGTGTGTGTGTGTATGGCGAGAGCAGCATAAGAAATCAACGGCAACAACAACAACAACAGCAGCAGCAGCAACAACAAAGGCTAGAGACACGCCTCAAACTCAACAAACGAAAAATTATGCAAAATGTGTGTGTGTGTGTGTGTGTGATTATTTAGTATTTGTATTTACAGTTATAACATTAAGACTTTTGATGCGCGTTATCCTAATCAGTTTTATATATGTATGTACACAATTCAGAAGTTGTTCGTCTGCTTGAAGCAACAGCAACAACAACAACAACAATAATAACAACAGCTAATGTGTGCATGAGATAGAGCGAGATAGTTAGAGAGGAAAAGAGATAGATAATATTAACTATGAAATAACTTTGAAGCAAAAACAGCCGTGTGATTGATTGAGATTGATTGATGGATGGATGGATAATGCCTATAGACAATAACAGTAAACGCACAACTAAATTGGATATAAAATATTAGATACAAGGGAATGAACTATGAAGTGAACATGAAACATGAGCATGAGGACATGAAAGAGAGGGAAATAGAGTTGGGTCTTAGCTAACTAAAGCATAACTATTGATAATACTTTGCAAACTGACTTTATACGGAATCTGGGGATTTGAGATTATGCCATAAGATACTGACTTTATACGGAATATATATATATATATATATCTCTTATGGCATAATCTCAAATACCAAGCTTCCATTTAAAGTCAGTTTGCAAAGTACTACTATATATATTTATATACATATATAGATATTTTACTAACATAAATTTTACAAATTAAGCTGCTTCATTGTATAAGCATAAGAAAGAGTGAGAGAAATTAAACAAATTTGGTGCTTTGGTATTCTGAAGGAACTACAACTATCTATTTTATACATAAGTCTAAGTTGCCTCAACTAATTGAAAGATAATTTAACTAAATTTAGTATATCATGAACTTAGTTTCCTTTTCAATATTAAATTTGTTTAATTTCTTTTCCACCAACACTGAAGCGCACATGTTTCTAAGTTGAGATTACAAAATTACAAAAATAAATAATTTTTCAATCTTAATATTCCTTTGAAATCGAACAGATTGAACAGATTGTTTTATCTAACATTTGGTGCTCTATGGCATTTCGATTTACATGAACAGAAACTTTCCAAACCCATTAGCTCGCCTATTACATTGGCCTTTTTGCTTAAACTATGGCATTAGAGCTGCCTAATAACATTCTATATAAGCTATATGTTGGTATTCAATTTACGTAAGCTTTCAGACATATGAGCTCATCTATTACATTCGCACAATTGCCTAATAATAATCAATATTATTGAAAAGCCTGCTAAAGAGCTTACCTAATGTTATGGTAATGTTATAGCTATGTTACACAGTTAACAGCATTCTCTACTAAGCTGTTCTCCTTTCTTAAAAATCTATTTGACAGGACTTATTCAGTCATTCATTCTCCTTTCATTAGATATGCTTCTGTTTCTGTCTTCTGTTTCATTTCAACTAGTCTACATAGTCCCAACTGAGCGTGTGTTTTAATGATATAATAGAGTGATATAATAGAGTGTCCTACTATGGTTGCTGATGATTTTTCGCTGGTGCTGTGCTCAAGAAATTCAAGTTAAGCCAAGCACTGGACAATGATTTAGCAGCAAGAGCGCGAACAGAAACAGAGCAGGACAATTGGGAAGGTATAGGGATAGAGAGAGAGAGGGAGAGTGATAGAGCGAGACAAAGTCTGTGGCGCACAATTGTTCGCTGAGGAAGCAAGCGCAAAGTAGTGGGAGAAATTACCGCTCATGTCGGGTCCACTGATTTCGGTGAAGATCTTATTGTACGATGGCCTTCGTGTCAGATTGCTGCGATGATGCTGCGAGTCATCGTCCGATAAACTGTCGTCGCTGTCCTCCGGATGCTGGGTAGTCGGTTCGGGTTTGATCTTACATTGAAAATTTGGAGGGATCTGAAAGGAATGATGTAAAGCTAATTAATACATTCGACTGACTCTGTGTGTGTGAGAGTGAATTGCATATGTGTGTGTGTGTGCGTGTGTGTGTGTGGGTGTTGTAATGTCTGCTTTACTTCAGCAACTGCTACGCACTTTGTTACGCACTTGCACTGCGTTGCTCGTGGTCGTATGGATGACCGTCGTGTTGGCCGGCTTTGTCATATAGACGACGCTGGTGCCGCCTTTGTGTATCGCCGATGCGGCGACCAGCGCCTGCTGCTGTTGTTGTTGCTGCTGCTGTTGTTGCTGCTGCTGTTGCTGTTGTTGCTGCTGTTGCTGCTGCTGCTGCTGCTGTTGTTGTGTGCCGGCAGCGGTCTGTATGACACCCGAATGATTGGCCGCCTGTATCACGGATTGCACCTGCACGAATCGAAAACACAATTAGCCATCATGGATTGAGATGAAATTGAGTCAAGTTAATGACGGAGCAGAGCATGAGAGGCCACACTGCGCATTCCATTAGCAAGCTTTCGGCTGGGGTTAAGCCACCATTACTTAATTGCTCTCGTGTGTGTGTGTTTAAATAAATGATTAGTATCGATATTGTCAGCTGGCCCGGGTTCGAGCCAAGTTCAAATAGATTCCCATATCAAATTTTCAACAGCGAGCGAGATAGAAGAGACAAACAACAATAAAAAAAAAAAAAAAACCTTTACGAATGCGCAACATTTAAATACGAGTTTGTGACTCATAAAACTTTATAAGCGAACACCCATCTCGAGCCTCCAGGCGTCGTTGCTATTCGCCCGATCTAATTATCTTCAGTTAATGAATAATTTTGATGGGAGCCTAGCATTAAGCCTAAATATAAACGAAAAGGTGTGACTAGCCGAAACCCGGGGCGTTTATCGGTCGGAACAGCCCCACTGTTCAAAACTTCTTTCTACTTATATACGTTTCATGATACGCTTTGAAGTACTGGAGTGTTATAGGCTTTAGAAGCGTTTTAAGCTATCATAGCTAATACCAATTTAATAACTCACTGGTACTTAACATTCTACTCTATTCTACTTGCCTTAATTCTCATGCGCTTCAAGCGTCTCTTGCGTTTTACTAAGTGTTGTCAAGTCAAGAAATTAGTAAAACCCTTTTAGATACTTTGATTCTATATATATTGGAATAGCAACAATTCTAAAGGCTCTTCATGCATTTCTTGATTCATTGAATGAACTAGTTTTTAAGTACATCTACAATTCGGCTTGAACTGATTCGATTGTCGAGTCTTATGTGATTCGCTGTTGCATGTTCCAGCCTTCTGAAGTGGAGAAGGGGCAAAACTCTGGAGCTCTAGCTTCAAGGGGTATTGAATTCAATATGAAATATGAATCCATAAAAGTTCTTAAGTTTCTTTAGCCAATTATCAAGTAATATATGACTATATTATAAATAATTGTCAAGTTTATAATGCTAATATATATACTAATACTAACTGCTTCCAAAATTCTATCAATAATACAATCGATAATAATTATAGTAATTATTTACTATTAAAACTCCTATGTCTATAAACTTATATGAATGTATATATTTAAATCTGTCTTATATATAGATATATACTCTATACATATGTATTCTCATTCCTCTGCCAACGATCTCACATATAGGCAATATATGGCACTATATGCTATATATTCCGATGCTATAGATCTCCCATTTGTATAGCCTATATACACACTATATTCTCTATATATATTCCGACTCCTTTTCGCACTGTAGTGCATTTTGCTTGATGGTTTGCGCATGGGGCCCATGGTGCGCGAGGAGGGGGCTGGTGCGGAGCAGGACTGGAGCGGGACTCACCTGCAGGCCGTGCTGCACGAGCGTCTGCATCGGGTAGGGGATATTGCAGTTGGCGGTCGTTGTCAGCACGGATGCCGCGCCGCTGGCGTTGTTTGTGTTGGCCGTCGCTGGAACGCCGCTCGTTGTACTTTGCTGGTTTTGTTGTGTTTGCTGCTGCTGCTGCTGTTGCTGTTGGCCGCCTGTTGCTGCCACTGCTGCTGCTGCGGCGGCGGCAGCGGCGGCGACGGCCGCTGCTGATGTGACATCGTTGACGTCGTTCACATTACCGCTGGAGGCCGAGTTGCCGTTCTCCTCGACGATGCTGTCCATTTTAGCGATTTTCAGCAGCACCGTTACGCTCTCCGACAAGTGCTTCAGTTTGGCGTCTTTTCCGTTTCAATTTTGCCAGTTTGAAGTTGATGGATGCTGGACGACGACTGCACAATCCAGGACCAAATGAAGGCAGGCGCGCGGACGGTTGGGCGAATGGACGGACGGCCGTTCGGTCGGTTGCCAAAGCAATGAAAAAGATGGGCCGCGCGCACACACACACACACGCAGTAGAAAGACAGGAACAGCGTAGAAAAAAAAAAACAGAAATAGAAAGAGAGAAATAGAGAGGGAGAAAAAGAGAGAACAAGAGAGGGAGAGAAAGAGAGAGAGATGTGCACAAAATTGGTTTCATTGGTTTTTGGTTACAATATTGCTTGATTGGTAATTGCTAATTGTTAATTGTTCGTTCCAACAACAACAAAAACAGAAACAAACAAACAAATAACACACACACACACACACCAACACACGTTGACTGTCACTGTCACTGCTGTTGCTGCTGCGGCTGCTGCCTTTACAACTGTTGTTTGGTTTGTTTTGTTTGCTTGCTACAAAAATGACGACGACGATGACAACGACAAAACAACAACAACAACAACAACACTAACAGCAACGGCCATACTGTCTCAACTGTTGTGTGTATTTTTATGAAATGACGTCATGACGACGTTGTGTTATAGGCAAACAAAACAACAACAAAATGAAGAAAACAACAAAAACAAAAAACGCAAACTTACTTTCTGATGACATCACTAAAACGTTGCTGCTCCTCTTGTTGCTGTTGTTGTTGTTTTTGCTGTTGCTGTTTCTGTTTCACTTCTCGCTGCGCGCGCTGGTGTTTGTGTGGGTCTATATATATAAATATACTTATATATATTTATATTTATATGTGTGCGTGCATGTGTATATATGTAACTGTAACTGTGACTGTGTGTGATTGTGCCTGTGTCGCGTTGCGCGCTGTGCTGGCAACTTGTTGAAAAATTCAACTGTACGCACGCCACACACTCTACGAGCAGAACAGACCGCTAGCTCCGCTTGCCTTGCGCTGCTTCTACGTAGCGGATTGCTGCTGATGCATAGCTAATGGCAGCGGGATTATGGTGCTCCCAAATTCTTCGCACAGGCGAAATGATTTGTTATTGGATTTGATTGGGTCGGACGGTGACAGCGACGGCGACGGCAGGCAAAACACTTTTCACACAGTTGGCAGCACGCGCGCTCTGCACACCAAAAATTTTTCTGCTGTTATCGTTGCTTACGTTCTTTTTTTCAGAGCAGCGCTGTGTGATTTGTTTGTCAGCTGCCTGGGGGCCAGTGGCAGGATGCAAGGACACAAATTGTTTATCGCTAGTTTAGCACGCGCGTTTTAGCTCACATTCAACATTAACTACAATTTATTGATCAGGTTCTTAGCCCTTTTTGCGCAAAATATTATTTTGTATTGCTCACTCGCTCGCTCGCGCTGCTTTACTGCCTCGGTACTGGCGCAAACACACACAAACTCATCTGCACAAGACACACACATACGCACACAACCAAGCTATCCACACATACACCAATATATACAGAGAATACGCACTCGCAAGCACACATATGCATGCGCACGCAGCGACGGCAACCCGTTTTACAGTTGAGTGTTGCCAGATAGTTGGCACATAAAATAAGCCACAATATTTTTAGAAATAGTTTTAACGCAAAAAAGCAAACCAAAAAAATTGTTAGTTTAGGAATAATTGTATATTATTTACGTCTTGTTTACATTAGACATTTAATAATTCCACACCCCGATGACCATATAAAAAAAGCGCGCGATAAGTCAATATACAGCTGGCAGCACGGCAAACAGCTGTTAGGTTGTGCGACACTGCTGGCACCAGGGCTGCAACTACATACAATTCTGGCGCTCGATTAATTAATTTGAAATAACGATTATTCATCAATTTCATACGTGCTTAGGTGACCATAAACAGCTGCTTGTAAATTGGTAATTAATTTTAGTACTTAAGTAAAGTACTCAAAAGTGATTTTGCAACATTTGCAAAACAACTGACTGTTTTAAAGCGCTAAAATACCGTTTGACTTGCCAACACATATTTAAGTACATATATACAAAAAAGCTATAAAATCGAAAACGTTTAAAAACAATTGCATTTTAGAATTGCTATTTAAAATAATAATACATTTACAGATGTCGTCTAATTGTACCGTTGCTCATTTTACTTTCAAACACATTCCATTGTGCCTCTAATTTCTGACACTCGCTTCGTTGACCCAGCCCACAAAACGCCGCGCTGTCTGTGCGAGTCATACTCTGCAGAGAGACAGTGTGAGAGAGATAGAGAGGGATAAGATGAAGGTGGGAGCGAGAGCGAGGATGAGGAGACTGGCCGACTAACTGACTCAGTGCATGCCATTTACCGTTGCGGCTGTTGTTTTGGGCAACAACAAAAACGAAGTTGGCGCCGTTTGGTCAGAAAATTTTAAGTACTGAGTGCATATGTATATACACATACATATGTATGTATGTATGTATAAGTATATCTGCATGTAATTATATGTATTTGCACTGTACGTATTGTACATAATTATAACTATTGAGATTTAATTGAAAACATTTTAAGCCAATGAGTAACAATATTGAAACCTTGTACTGGCATCTTGTTGAATCAAATCAATTAAATATCAATTAAATGTAAGCAAGCAATTTTATAGATGCTAATGACTGCAACGATATGGTATGACGTGATATTGGGATTTCAAAATGTCAAACTATGTGTGTATGTACAAATAAATGTATTCTTTTAAGACATAATTTAATTTTGCAAAATAGATTTACGACTATTAACTACATTTTAAATATCATAGATTTAAAATAAACAAAATATTTTAATGCCGTAATACGGTTTGTCCAGGTATTTAACTGTATGTATGTATGTGTTGAAGACAGGCAATTCACTTTTGTTTTTTTGTGACGGGACAGCTAGACGCTAGCTAGCTACAGGTTAGCTCACGACTAGACAAACTCGTGCTTTTTATTTATCGCAGCTGATTAAAATGTTTTGTTCCTATTAAATGTTATGTATTTGTTGCACTGAGCAAACTGCGAACAGACAGCACATAAAAATATAAGTATAAAAAATAAAGCACAGTGACACTGCACTTAAAATGCTAGCTGGAATTGAATTGATGTTGATGCGCGTGAAAGACAGACCGAGAGACAGGCAAAGAGAGAGCAGGAGAGAGAGAAGAGGCGCTGATTCAGTTCAAAGTCTTTGAGGTGGACGCGTGAGAGGCACGCAAGCTTAGAAACAAGTACTGAGAAATCGAGAAGTAATATTTTTGCAAAATACAGATTTGTTTGAGAATATGTATATGTATGTGTGTACGTTCAGAATAAAATTCCGTTCCTAAACACTAATTTGCAATAGCAAACAGCAGCAGCGACAAGAAGCAAATCTGTGCACTCACACTCTCATTGCTTCATGAAAATTTTCGGTTTTTGCAATCGTCTTTTTATTGCCGAACGCGATAGTCACGCGAACATCACTAGACGCTTTAAGCTGTCAGCCTAGGCAAGTGAAGCTGCGCCTGTTGCTGCCGCCAGCCACCCACCCGCGTTACAATCATCTGTGCGCGGGTCCGTTTTATCATTGTACTTTTTTTTTTTTTTTTTTTGAGTTGAGCTGAGTTGTGTTGTGCTTGTCATCACTGCGTAAGCACAACTTAAAAATACTTGTGGCGACCATTCAAAGAGGTAATTGACACCGCAACGAGAGCGAAAGAGAGAGAGAGTGAGTGAGAGAGGGTGACACAGGCCTGGAGGAAGGTGGGCAGGCAGAATGACGAAAGCGAACAAAGGCGCAACAGTCGCAAAGTTGAAAAAGCATAAATAAAAAAATCTGGCAACGTCATCGACGTCATTGACATCATCGTGAATTATTGGTTATGCGAGTTCAAAATCGAAACATTAAATAATGGCATTTCATTTCTTGTTATTCATACATATATTTATGCATACATATGTGTGTGTATGTATATGTACATTCGCATATGCATATCTACTGTCTTGCTCTTGTTGTTGCTGTAGCTGCTGTTTCCATTTGACATTAACAGCACAAGTCACAGCAAAGACAGCCAACGGGAATGGCAATATTTGCCTGCTGCATTTTAATCAATTCCAATCAGTCGTCGTCGTCGTCGTCGTAGTCGTCTTTTGCTTTTGGGCTTTGACTTTGGCAGCGACGCAAAGGCGAATGCGGCGGCGGCGGCGGCCGCTTTCTCGTTCTTAATGCCTTCGCGTTTGTTCATACGCAAAATGTGACGTCAGCATGATATATTTTTAGCTCGTCTCATGCATTGCATTTTGTTGCGAATGCCTTTGTATTTGTGTGTGTATTAATTAAAGCTAAATGAGTGCACAGCAGCATCAACAGAAACAGCAGCAACAACAACGACAACAACAACAACAACAGCAACAGAAATCGCAGCATAAACGAAAACAGTTAATACTTGCCATGGGAACTCGCAACGGAATGGCATTGGAACTGCGCGTGGGCAAAGGGCAAGGGGGAGGTACAATGTGAAACGCGAAACGGGACAAAAAAAACGGGAGCTGGAATATGTGTGTGTGCGTGGGAGATACACACACATACATGCATACATAAGCGCTTCAAACGTTGCCGCTGTCAAACAAACCAATTGTTTGGGGGCGAAACTTTTTGCCGTTAGAATCTGTTGCACATGGCCAACAAATGCCTGCCGCCAGCCCGTCGCCACCCAACACCGCCCACTCGACGGCTTTTATGCGGATTATCAGCTAGCAGTAATTTGATAATACAACCATTTTGCGTCTACACCAGCTACCAATATCTACCAATACATGTGTATGTATGCATATAAGAAGTATGTACATACATACATATGTATGTATGTGCGTATGTAACATGAGTACAAGCCGATTTGAGCCAAAGCAATCGCGAATTGAAATTCGATCGACATGAACTGAACCATAAATCAAAGCGAATCGAATTCAAATTTGAAAATCATCGGATTTTGAATTTGAAGCTAAGCTCGGTTCACGAACTAACTCCTAATTGAGTTAGCTTAAACTCTGAACCGCACCAACACTCGTGCAGCCCTGGTGCGTATCTATCCATATACTTATGTACATATAAACATTCAATGTATATATATATGTATATGTATATGTATGTATGTATATATTTGTGCATATACGCGAATGAGTATTTGTTATCATTTTTGTTTTGGAGGCGGCAGCCCTTCCCCATTTCCGTTATCAGCGTCGCTGTATTACGTTGAACGGCAGGCAAAAGCATAGAAAAATCAGCTCAACTTTGCAGCTTAATTGGAGCCGGGACTAAGGGAATAACGGAATGCGAGCATTCCGGGTGTACAGTATTTCAGATATTGACAGATTCATGCGATATAATAAATACCACACATACATACATACAGACGTGAATCTACAAATTTACGATACGATCTTGAATTCCAAACGCCTCAAATGCGAAATTCCTCTAACTTACTAACGCGATGTGATACGATCGATGATGTAATGAAATATCTTACAGAAACAAGACCTATTAAACAGCTGTTTGGGTAAATACATAGATAAAATAACGGTTGAATGAAATAAATGATTTGAGCAGGGACCGCAAATAAGTGTTACGCATTTAAAAAAATTGAGGCTCAAAAGTATTCCCAAAAAGAGAGAGGAAAACACACATAAGGATATTTTTTTATGGCGAGTTCAAAAAAAGGATAAACTTTTATTGGTAATTTTTTATAAAAAAATTATTTTTAATTATTAAAATTGATTTTTATGATAAAAATCAAAAATAATTATTACAAAACAATTTTATATAAAAATCAAATCATAAGTCTTATATTTGATTTTTATTATAAAAATCAAAAATAAGACTTATGATTTGATTTTTATTTTAAAAATTGAAAATAAAAATTGAATTGATATATCTCTTGAAGTAAAGGAGCTAGATCATATATCGGCATATATATATGATCTACGCATTATTACCTTTCAGATGATATATAATATGTATGTAAATATGTACATATATACGTACATATACATTAATTATATACTTAGACGCTTTCCCAGGGCACTTGCGCTGTGCACTTGCTCGTACCTATTCAGCAGATAATGTGAGGGGGAGACAGATGCAGATAAAGCATAATCACTGTATATATGTTTGTACATATGTACATATGTTTATATGTATATATACGTATTATTGTCACCTTTCCCTGCTCCCATAGATATAACACTTGGTATAAGTTTACTATTTATTTAGTTTTAAGAACATTATTTTTTTTATAGAGTCTGCACTTAGGTTAGACCTTAAGTCTGTCAGCACAAGCTTAAGCGCAGAAAATGCCCTTTCCACCGAAACCTGCGGGGCAGGCACCGAGTGAACTATCTTGGCAAGACGGTACAATCGTGGATATGTGAACTTTTTGTCCTCCCAATAGCACATAATATCCACGTTTAAATCTATTGGCTTTGGGGAATATCCTGCCCTGCCCTGGGAAAGCGTCTAAGTATATAATTAATGTATATGTACGTATATATGTACATATTTACATACATATTATATATCATCTGAAAGGTAATAATGCGTAGATCATATATATATGCCGATATATGATCTAGCTCCTTTACTTCAAGAGATATATCAATTCAATTTTTATTTTCAATTTTTAAAATAAAAATCAAATCATAAGTCTTATTTTTGATTTTTATAATAAAAATCAAATATAAGACTTATGATTTGATTTTTATATAAAATTGTTTTGTAATAATTATTTTTGATTTTTATCATAAAAATCAATTTTAATAATTAAAAATAATTTTTTTTAATTTATCAAAAAATAATAATTATTTTTTAATTTTTTCCTATAAAAGTTATAATCGTTACGGTCCCTGGATTTGAGTGTCGAATGTAAATATATATTTGAATAGTATCTGTTTCAATCTTAATTGTGCGAAAGTTTCTCCCTCCAGATACTAGCTTAGTTTGATCTTAAATTGGATGTTCCATTTCTCTGCAATTTATCAAGTTAAATATTCGATCTACGATAAGGTGACAATTTAGTAGGCTTTTAAAATAATTCTTTGATTGGGCTCCAGCGCGTGCCCATGACTAATGTTTGGTGCGGGTCATAAATTGTTAGAACACCTCACTTATCGGGTATATTAAAACGTCAATTATCTGCATTTAAAAGGGGCGTACTATTTTAGGGAACACCTTCATAGAATACCTCATTCTAGATTTAACTGGCATTATGCTAGATAGAGTTTTGCTATATCTATGACTAACCTATATTTTATTATGTCATGTTGTGTGTCATATTCCTATGTATGTATGTATGTCTGTATATCATATTGAACGTACTACCTGTATATAGTTGAATGTATTTACATTGCCTTGGGTTACAAACTTAACGTGACTTTTGAATCTCCATGGAAATTAATTTCTCTATAACTTGTCTCATCATATCGTTCATAGCAATTATTGGTCTCAGTTTTCTGCACTATTCTATTTCCAAATTGGATATATGTATGTGTATATTTATATATATTTCATATATATTGTATATGTGCTATCCAAGTTGGATACGCTGTAACCTTTATGTCTTTAGGGGCAGGTTATTAATTTTTTTATTATTATTGTTTTTGTCGTACATTGTTTTCAACGTTTCTTGTTTACAATTTATATAATGGAATGGTTTCTGCTCTCACTCAAAAATAATTTTGATGTATGAAGAAATATATATGAAAAATTTATAATATAAAAAGGGTTTTTTTTTTTTTTTTGTAAAACTGGAGAAAAAAATAATTTGTTGAAGCTTATTTCAATTTAAATTTAAAATATTATTATTTTGAAAATGACCGATTTTTATATACTTTTTTGACGCACTGTTCACGTAAATTTAAATGCACATTTTAAATAAATATAACTTTTTAGTATATTCACTTTTTTGTTGCATTATTTAAGTGAATAACCTTTTGTCAATTTAATATTTAATTAGTTTTTAATGAACTTGATGTAGTTGAAAATGAGTTAATACTCCCGATAAGAGCTATTAAGCGTATACTTCTGTCTAGTGGCGTTGCCACACCCCCACACTCGCCTCTTATCATATCTTACCCGCTAATGTTGCTGTTGTTGTTGTTGCTGCTGCTGCTGCCGCTGACTAATAACAACAAAATTCGCCACAGCGAAGAGAAAAAGCTAAAATTTTCGCGTAACAGCCACAAAATTTGTAAAAATTTTTGCAAGCCGCTTAATGAGATGTTTTAACAACAATATACATCAATAAATAACAAAAGCAATGACAAAAAAAGAAGCAAGGAACGAAAGTAAATAAATAACGTAAAAGAAAACAAACAGCTTTTGCCGTTGCCGTTGCTCTTGCTGCTGTTGTTGTTTTTGCTTTAGTCGCTGAGTTTGCTGCGCGTTTTGCGCTTTTTGTTTTTGTTTCGCTTTATTTTTTGTTTTTGATTTCTTTTCGTTGTGTTGCGATTACGTCAAGATTTTTGCTGTTTCGCCGATTTGTATTTGATTACAATACATTATATGTACAAATTATATACATATATGAATATAGATGTATATGTATGCATGTTCATGCATATGTACATATGTACATATGTTTGCATGTATACAACGTGCAGTTGCTGTTGCTTTTGCTGCTGTTGTTGTTGTTCTCGTTAACCGTTTGGCGCTCTCCCTATTGGAATTGCGCGTGCGAGCGAGACAGCGGCTATAATTACTTGCTTAACTTCTTACACAAATATTTCACACATGAAAAGTGCGCAAATATTATAAAAAAAAAAGGTCACTCTCACACACGCACACTTAGACACTAGTAAATGAGGGAGTTGTTGTTGTTGTTGGTGCACTTCTAATACTGTTACATATATACTACACACATACACGCACATATGAATGTAAATATGTATGCGTATGCATGTTTTTGGCGCCTAAATTTGTGCGCGCTTCTTCTTCTTCTTCTTCTTATTCTTTAATGGGCCGCACTCGTCACCTTTTGTCGTTGGCTATTGCTATAGCTATAGCTGTATCGTTGTAGTTGTTGCTGCCGGCGCTTGATGACGCGACGACGGCGCAACCAACAACTGACTGAATGTTGTTGGTGCTGCTTATTGCGACTGCGATTGCGATTGCTATTATTGTGTTGTTGTTCTTATTGTTGTTGCTTTGGGGGCTGCTGCTCGTCGCTGCTGCTGCCTCTGACGCCGCTTTACGTAGCCGAACTGAAAAGCAATACTGACACCGATGACTGACTAAGCGGCCACGACGTGGCTACGACGACGACGACGACGACCACGACCACGTCCATGTATATGTACACATATACTCATACAGACGTCGACGTCGAAGTCGCCGCAGCACACGTCACCAGCAGCGGTAGCAGCAGCAAATAGTTAGCGATGGGCATGTGCTTGTGCATAAAATTAAACAACATTCGTGCTAAGTCACGCACGAAAAATGAGCAATACTTAGAAAGTCAAAGAGTTAAGTATATAGAAGTGCATATGTACATACATATGTATGTATGTATATTCATAAATAAAATACTTAAAACGTGCACGGGCGATTAAAACTAACATACGGATATTCAAGATTTTAAAACAAAAAATCCATAAAAATGTTTATATTGCGATCATTACTTATTTATTTGCGTTCGTATAATAAGCCGATACGTTCTAGTACCAATAAAATTAAGAATTCAGTGCGAAAGAGGGAGACAGCACATCGAGTATGCAGCAGCTAATTCTGCATTCAAGTGAGTCACGTAATCGGCAACGGGTTTAAATAGTGTGCCGCCCATTGTATGTGTGTTTATGCATACACATGTACAATATTATTATATAATTAATAGAAAAACTAAATGCTAGAAACTTTATGTTTATTTCGTCTACATACACACATACATACATCTGTATGTATATCAAGCAGATAAGACGTTGTCTCCAATGCACAGCAGGTTGATGTCTTTGAGTCGTGATTTGAATATTTCTAACACGCTTGCCTCTACATATAATAGTACATGCATAGCTATGTATGTATGTATGTATGTGTGTATGTTTTTACTAATATGCTCGTACTCACATGCATGCCTGCTAGCTCCCTGGCCTGTTTCGTAATTTTGCGCTTTGTTGTTGTGTGTGCTCTGCTTAAGCATTAGCTTCTTAAAGTGCAGCAGCAGAAACAATTAAAACAACACAAACAATAATAGGAAAACAAGAGCGTTAAACGTTATCGTCGTCACGTCAAAGTCACGGTGCTTGACGCTGACGTCGATGTCGATGTCGATGTAGATGTAGATGTAGATGTCGATGCCGGCGTTCTTCCATTACACTTACCTCACTCATTCTCATTCTCATTCCCTCGTTCTATCTCTTGTCTATTCGCACACTGTCGCGCTCTTCGCACTTGCCTTGCTTGTGCGCTTACTCATGTAGAAGAACAACTACTACACACATGCCTGAAATATTTTTAAATACCTAACGCAAGTCGCATATACATGCGCATTGCTGTATGTGTGTTGGTCATTTGAGAGAGAGACATAGACATGCCATAATGCTATAATGCCATAAGAATGAAAGAAGAGCACGCACAATTGACGCCGACGACGCGATGTTCTTCTTCCTCTTCTGATTCTCGTTACTGTTTTTTTCCGTGTATTATTGTTGTTGCCGTTAGCGCACTGTTATGGCGTACAACGCAGCAGAGACGCGACGATGGTGACGTTATTTCGCTAGCTCGCTCGCACACACATCGAGCGCACTTAACCCGCTCGCACATGCGTGTGAGCAATAGCAGCTGACTGGCCAGAAAAATGAATAGCATACGCTCAGGCCGTCGATTAGCAGCTGAGTCAAATTACCTACCATAGTAGTTTAATGACAAGTATGGTATAAAACGAATTAATTAAAAGTTTAAAAAGTTCTATTAAAACCATAAAGTAACAAGAAATTTGCAGCTATCCACATACATATAGGCAGCAGTTTCGTTTATGGTGTGCAATTGCATCCATTCTATTCTTAGCCAGTCTGTTACCTGGTCTCTGCCGTTGCAGAAACCAATTAGCCAAAACTTGATAAAGTACACTGAAGGCGGGCATAAATCTGACCACAGGCAGGTGCAACACGTTCGACTCACACCCACATGAAGTTGAAACAAACTGACGAATAAATAGGAAAAAAACATATTTTTTCATAACGTCGAAGTGGAAATGTCCTTTTATGTGGGGATAATTACTGAAGCGAAAATCAATTGGAAAATACATATAATTTTTTATTCACATCAAAGTCGAAATACCTTTGAACGACGATATCAATTAAATATAAAAAATAAGAATACAAAAAAAAAAAAAGTTTTACATACATATAGTACAGTGATATGATATAAGTTTTAAAAAACCAACAAGAGTAGTAGAACAAATATTATATTTTTTACATGTTGATGTTGAAACCTTTTAAGAACATTTTTTGTAGCAAGGATATCAATAAACAAATGGTATACATCCATCCATCCATCCATCCATATATACATACATACATACATAATATATTGAACTATTATAAAATGTACATATATTTTTATCGTTGAATTTGAATCTTTTTTATATGTAAATAAATCATAAATAAAATAATAGAATAACATTAAAAATAATAAATATAAAATAAATAATAAAAAAATAGTAATAAATAAATAACATTATAAATAACTTTATTAAATAAAAGTAATAATATATTGTATAATTTTAGAGCTTTACACAGCTAATATGAAAATATTTATAATCTTCCCATTTATTCGATTTATTTCAAGAAAATATACAACATTTCATGATTAAAGTATAGTCTAAATAAGGGTAGGAAAGTGGCGTCGTACAAAGTTTGTCATATTGAGAGTTTCCTCGGCGAGCAAACGCCCCATAAACCGAAGCAACATTTTCAATTTGGCAACTTGGCGTATGCGTAATACAATAATCACAGTCATCACACACTTGCACACACACACACACACGTATACAGAGCTAGGTGCCCAACTCTAACGTTAACATTTCTCTAACCGAGCCTCGTTGCTGCCTCACTTGACAGAGATACATTGGATATTTGCCTTGCCGGTGCGTTTGTGTGAGCGCGGCTTACATGACGTATGCTCCATAAACGTTGCATAAATTACGCATACGTCGCATATTGCGTTACGTCGCGCGTGCAGCTGACAGTGGCGGTCGCACTGCCAAAATGTAAGCGAACAACACGAAAAAGCCGCCAGCTCCGTCAGCCCCCCATGCCGGCCATCCCATTGCCATTGCCCCCCATCCCTCCGTCCTGCGTTCCGCCCCCTTTTTTACGGCTCCAGAGCGGCAGTAATGTGATTTGAAAGTGAGCTGCTTGGGGCATTTATTTAATAAGAAATGCGCAGGGGCGTGTAAAGCGCTATACGTAATACGTTTATAACCAAAAGCTAGCACCGAAACACAGCGCCAGGCCAAATCCCGAGCCGCCCAGCTCCCCCCCTCCCCCCTCCCTCACTTTCCCACCCACAACAGCGAGGCACAGCCTGCCCAGTGCCGAGTGCCCAACGCCACACGAATGACAAGCCGCCCACACATTCATCAGGTGGAGCTCGCACGGACAGGGCCCGATGGAACGATGGTTCGATGGTCCGATGGTCCGATGATCCGATGGGCCGATGGGCCGATGGTCCGATGAACTGACGTAGGCAGGTGGGCAAACAAACTTGCTTACCGAGAGCGAAATCAGCAGCTGAACAACACAACCGGAACATGGTAACGGCAACAACTTATGTCAAAGGTAATTGAGATTCGAGCAGGACAGAAGTAACCACACATTGCTTGTACACTTCGTCGAGCAGTGTTGCAAAAGGCAATAATATCATTACCAGCTGATTGAATGTTGAGTATCTGAAGCGTAATCGAAATGAACGGGTGTTTAAGGGATATACATATGTATGTATGTAGAAATCATATAAATATATAAGCTATTTAAACTGTACTATTTATAAAAGGTATTGCTATCATTATTATTATTGCTTTAGGGATTATCAGTAACCATTCTGTAGGTCAAATACGTATAATGAGCTGCAGTAGCGGCTACTAGAGAATTTAGCCCCAGAGAGCTCGGGTTCAGAGCCTGAGAATTCACAAGGAGAACTATCGATGATATGGTTCACAGGGGTCGATCTTGGGACTAGACCTGTGGAATATCAGCTGCGGCGACATTTTATAGCTGAATATGCCTGATGAAACGATTCTTATTGGATATGCAGACGACATCATGGACATTATCTTTCTCCTAAAAATACTTATCCAAGTCTTGAACCTTGCTACTTGCTACCCAGAAAGCGGAGTTACTTCTGTGAACGGGGAGGCAGACTCTAATGGAAATAGAAATCGCTGTGAATTATATAGTCGCCTGGTGAAAGCGCCAAATAGAGTCTTACTATATAAGATATATGAGAATATATATGAAACTGGAACGGAAGTAGGAAATTAGATGGCAATGCTTAGGTAAAGCACACCCACACACACCTTAATGCAAGACAGCTCCTGTTTACAAGGTATAGAGCAGCCTTCGAAGAGGATGTTGCTTGGTCCATAAGATAACCAGATACAGCAGCCAGAGAGACGACCTGACTGACGGTGCATAAAGCATGTCTGCCAACCTCAGCTCCAAGGTGAAAATAATAATAACTATCGAACCGTATTCCTATAGCGCTTCACTGGTCAGCCCCGGAACAAGTATTTTCCTTAGGCAAAAAGCTTCCTCGCGCTACTCAACCAGATGTCAACAAGGCGGTAAAACTTTGTTTCTAGAATGCAAGACGCATGGCTGGCTAGAAAGGCTATTTCGGGATGCGTGCATTGAACGGGCAGCTGACATAGACAAAGGTGAGCCCCACACATGCCGTCGGCTTAACCCCTGCTGTGCATGCTAGACACAGCTCCAGGCACAGCTAATAGAACCTACACTGCTTGCTGCGGTTGCGGCTGCTGTAGGAGCTATTCATAGAAAGCTTCAGGCGGCGCAAAGAGGGAGGGAGTTCAGATGCCCGTCCGGCGGTTCCATTGGTAATGCTTGGTGTCAAGCACAGCGTTAACATTTCCGTTTGATGGAATTTCAAATGGCCTCCTGGAACAGCGGTTGATGCCATAGTTCATGTCAGATTAGGAAGGTATCTTCGATTTGGTCCTTAGATCGCCTGCTGTGCAGTTTATCCGATGTAGAGCTGTGATCGGTGTAATGGGAAAACCTGCTTAGGCTTTCCTCTCTATAGACTTGAATAATCTGAAAAGCTCTACAGGAATCGATTGTAGGGAGAGACTTATGCAGCATCTACTTTGATTACAGAAATAGACATTAAATGCCTAGAAATACCACCTTTGTCCACTCAAAAAGATTTCCTAGAGGCTTAAAAAGAACTTACCCAAATGATGGTTCGCCTGATTTACCTTCCGGCACTTGGAATCAGCTTTCCAGAGCACGGAGTTATTTGGCAATTATATGATTTGTATAGGAGTAAACGTATTGCGAAATCTAGAGATAATGGCTATACGACCAGAGCTCAGAGCACACTACTCACGGGACTCTAAGAAGCTAGAATGGACCTTAGACATAGCAAACTCAGCTCTGAGAGACAACTTCAACTTGTACTAAGTAAAACAGAAATGGCAACAAGCTCTTTGAGTAGTGTTGATTGAGCATATTGACGGACGAGCTGCAAGAAACTGGAGCCACAATACGGCTATATAGTATTGAAGTACGGGCGAAACATCAAAGGCCGATGTAAGCCGGAAGCAGTTTCCATTTGTCTACTCTATGTATACTTAACGCTATAATGCCTCTGATAATAGCTTTACGTATGGCATTGGCTTACCAAACAGTGTGTTTCCAAACGAAAACAGGTGCATTTGCGACAATCTAAGAGAAGAATGAACCAAACAGGCAGAGAGGATAAGTGAAGTCACAAAGGGAAATCGTTAAAGGTCTAAAGAGGTTGTATATACATGTATATACATATATGAATTTATTATATTCATTCACGAAAAAGAAAGGAGTATATTGGTGTTGTGCCATGTCGGGTCTATTGAAACTAGAAATTTTGTTTATATGTGCACGCTTGTACCCTATATTTTCCCGATAGTGGCGTGAGCAAATCAGAAAAAGGATCTGGCAGCTTTTGAGCCATGAATGAGTATTCTGCAGTCAGTATCAATCAATATTTCTTACAATAATCGTCGTTTTTTCAAAGATCTGCGTTATATAATATTATAGTATATATATATATATATATATATATATATATATATATATATATATATATATATATATATATATATATATATTATAGTATATATAGTATATATATATATAGTATTTAGGTTCCACTTAAAAAACGAAATCATGTTTTCGATTATTGTCGATAAAAATGATATGGGATGAGTTATTAAAAAAAAATTATAGACTCATATTGCGTATGATATATACGAATACACGTCTGATATTTCCAGTCCCTAGCAGATGTAGTTTTGGAGATCGCTGCATTCACAGACGGACGGACAAACAGACGATCAAGTCTATATCAACTCAGCTCGTCATCCTGATCAAGCATATATTAATGGTGTTTGCCACGCCTCCTTCAGCCTGTTACATACTGAACACAAGACCATTATACCCTGATGTCCCATTTGGGTTCAGGGTATAAAAAAACGTAAACGGCAGCAATCGTATATAGACAACAAATGCAGGATTATAGCTCCTGCCGAGTGTGCGTAGACGTGGAGACAGGAATGAATTTACTATAATATAAATTGCGTGCAGCACAGCTCATGCGGTGCTTCTGATCATGTGTGTGTGCGCGTGTGTGTTGGTGCACGCATGTGTGTGGTAGCTGCACACACATATGTATATGTGGTGAGGCAACGGGCAGCGTGCGTCTGTCATCCAGAAATCCACAAAGGACCCAAAGTTAATACCTGACCCCCCAATGGAGCATTATCAAGCTGTGCCTTGAACAATGGAGGTTTCAGGCGGAAGAGAGCGGGATGGACTGAAGAGAAGAGGGAGAAGGGGGTGAGGGGGCTGTGGGTGTGGGTGTGGGTGTGGGTGCTGTGGGTGCGCTTTGATGAAATGTTGGCCAGTCTAATGAAATATAGTTGCCGCCTATTGTTTGCTTAAGTTGGAAAATGTTATATTTTAAAAGCGAAAAAAAAAAAAAACTAGTGAAAAACTGAAAGAAATTGGGTGGAATTCGCGCGATTTTGTATTTATTTTTGTTTTTATTTATTGTTAAAAATAGTTGAGTTTAGCTTGAGTCAGTTGATTTCGAATAGTTTCACAGAGCTATATATTATTATTAATTTAAATAATTTTTTATTTCATTTAAGCTTACATTTAAATATTTAATATAATCAAAAAATTTTAGATAATTATATGTATTCATTTATTTTATATTATTTATTTATTTATTTATTTATTTATTTATTTAATGTTTCCAAGTATTTATTCCATTTGAATATTTCATTAAAAGATTTTTTTTTTTCATTATATACAAAATATATATTTTTTTCTATTTAATGAAGCTTATAGATATTAATGCTATTCGAGTATTTAGTTAAATTCAGATTTTTAAGTTAAATATATTTATTTATTTAATGATGATTATATATGTACCTATTCTATTTGAATATATAATATAATAAAATTTTGTTAGTTGATTTTATTTATTTCTTTATTTGTATTTATGACATTAAATGCATTAAATTTTGTTAGTTAATTATATTAATTGATTTCTTTATTTATTTAATGATGTTTATATACATATTTATTTAATTAAAAATGTATGTACATATTGATTTCGTTTCAAACTTTAATTAAATAAATTTGCTCATTTACTTATTGGTGTTTATATTTATATTTATGACATTTAAATAAAACTGAATTTTTTTCTTAATTAATTAATTATTTATTTTTTCCTATTTAATGATGTTTATATATGTAAGTATATTTATTCTAAATGCATATGTTTAATTTAATAAATTTAATTTAGTTAATTTTCTTTACATATTTATTTAGTCATGAATGAAATGAAATAAAAAAAAATATATTTGATATTTGTTTAGTATATTTAGTAATCTATATTTATGTTCTTTTTAAATATTAATATAATTCAAACGCATTATATATTTATTATAAATGAAATAAAAAATATATTTGATATTTGTTTAGTATTTTTATATGTACTTGGTATTTCAATATTTGCCATAAAGTCATCACGCTTAGTTCTTCAGCTAAATATCCACAATATGAACAATGTGAAAAACCAACTCGACGCCCACACGCATTATATTGCGTATGTGTATGTGCATGCGTGTGTGTGTATGTGTGTGTGTGTACGTATGCAGCTCGCTCTAACTGGTATCCGCTTAAGTAAACAAGTCGTGTGGCACATACAGCAAAAATTGAGTTGACGCCTGGCAAGCAAACTTAAGCTGTCATCCACATGCCCAGAGCTCGGCTGGGTGGGCGTGGGCGTGGGCGTGGTGGGTTGGGCAGCAGCTGGAGTGTTGAAATAGAGGTTTACGTGTGCCCAAGCATGTGTGTGTTTGAGACTGACTTTCTCTCTCTCTCTCTCTCTCTCTCTCTCTCTCTCTCTCTCTCTCTCTCTCTCTGTGTGTTTACTTAGCGTTGCCACGCGACAACTTGTTGCACGTCTGATAAAGGAGTCGACACATCAAACAGCGGCAGGTCGTAAGCAAAGCAAGCAAAACAGTTGAGCATGTGCACCGTTACATCCCGAGTAACCCACATCCGCCTTCCCTCCCCCTCCGGCAAAAGACAATCATATTTAGCTACGATGACGATGGCTCAATCTCGAGCACAATTTATTTAATTAGGCAATCAATTCGAATCTTTTTTTAGAGTCGCACGAACTTGACCAGCTTCGAGCTGCTCTTGCGCAGCAGCACCTTGCCCAGGGGCTGGCCGAAGCCCTCGTACTGCTGATAGACATGCAGACCGCGCACCACTGTCGCATGCACCACACCGCTCAGCCGCTGGCCGGCATAGGGCGTGGGCGACTTGTGCGACGCGTAGAGCTGATCGCTGCAGACGGTGAACTCCTCGTCCGGATTCCAGATGCAGAAGTCGGCGTCGTAGCCCTCGGCAATGCGCCCCTTGAAGCTGGACAGGCCGCACAGCTGCGCCGGCTGCCAGCACATCAGGCGATGCACCTCGGCCAGGCTGAGCGGCTGCTCCGTCTGTCGGGCACGCGTCCACACCACCGGCAGGCTCAGCTGCAGCGAGCTGATGCCCGGCCAGGCGTTCATGAAATTGCCGCGTGCCCGGCCGTAGGTCAGACAACGGGCACCCGGCGTTGCCGAGGAGTGATCGCTGGCGATGAGCTGCAGCGTCGACTCCGGCCGGCGCAGCGCCGACCACAGGGCCGCCTGATTGGCCCGCTCGCGTATGGGCGGCCAGGTCTTGAACTCTGTGCCGCAGTCGGGCACCTGCTCCGCCCCCAGCGCCAAGTAGTGTGGACACGTCTCGGCGCTCAGCTGCACGCCCGACTCCTGCCGGCACGCCTCCAGCACGGGCAGTGCCTCGGCGCAGCTGAGATTCATGATGTGATAGCGATGCTGGGGCTGCGCTGCGGCGGCGCGGCAGATCAGCTGCACCGCCGACAGCTCCATGCTGGCGGGCCGTGACCGAAGAAAGCTTCCATAGCATTTGCTTGACGCCTCGTCCGGCTGCTGCTGAGACTCCGTTGCTGGCAGCTCGGCGTGGAACTGCAAGCATCAAATTGTAGACGTAGATGAGGGATTAAATAAAGTCATGGATGCTAGTAACTCAAGCTAGTCTCAGTCCTGGTAAGTCATGTTTATGTCTTGCTTCGTCTGCTCATCCGACTGATTGTTCATCCGTCCGACTGTCTGACCGTCCGTTCGTTCGTGTATGCATCCGCCTTTCTGTCAATGCACCAGTGCGTCCAACCACTCCTCTCTACGACCATCCGTCTGTCCGTCCGTTCGTTCGTTTGTGGTTCAAGATTTTTCACACTACAAACATGTTAACGTCCTGGTCCTGGACCAAATTGATGTAAATATCAACAGAATTAGATAAATATGTAAATATAAGTTCACTGCAGTTGAATACATCGCGTTAACAGTTATTGCTAGTCAATTTGTTCATTGTTCATTTCAAGGTAAAAAATTGAAAATAAACAGAAAAATATAAATTAAACCAAAATTATAAAAAATAAAAGAAATAAATAAAAAAAAAAAAATAAAAATAAAAATAATAGCAAAAATATATAAAGGAAAAAAACTATAAAAATAGTAATAAGTAGAAAAAGATATAGCACGTTGAATAAAAAAATAATACAAAAATAAATTTAAAACTAAAAATAAAAATAAAAGAAATACTTATGTAATAAGTAAATTAAAATAAAATAAATAAAAATTGAAATGAAAAATTAACAAGCAAACAAAAAATAAAATTATACAAGATATTAAAAATAAAACAATAACTTTGCACTACTCAAAAAAATAAATAAATAAATAAATAAAAAATTAACACAAAACATTTCAAAAATAAAAAATATAAAAATAATACAAGTATAAATAATAAATAAAAATTATAATAAAAAAGGAAATTGAAAAGAAGTAAGCTGCTAGCATTGCCCATATATTAAAATTAAATGAAATAAAGAATAAAATAAAATAATAACCGAAAAATAAATAGCAAAGTAAAACAACAAAATATATGTAATTAAAACATAAACAAAATTAATTAAATAAAATGAAATACAGAATAAAAAAATTAATAATCGAAAAATAAATAGAAAAGTAAAACAAAAAAATATTTGTAATAAACAAAATTAATTAAACTGCTAAAACTCTTTCTATATCTGTCTCCTTAACCTCAACTCTCTTGTTGCCTAGAGATATATTGTAGTAATTCGCTATAATTAGATCAAATAATAATAATAAAATAGGCATAGCTCCCACCTTAACAGAGAACTAGAGTCATAAATTTTCGTACATAAATTATTTAAAGGAAAGCCCATACATGGAATGTATACAAATTTAGGATATTTTTCAAGATTTTCCCAAGAGTTTGATCCCAATTATTTACCGCTATGAGCGCATCTGCTGCCTGCTCCTTGCTTAGCTGATGCAGTGCCTCGCCTAGCTGAGTTTCGTTGATTGCTGCGAACTCATCGCCCACCGGCTGTGCGCTAGGGCAGAGTGTGCACTGTAGTCCGACGACACCGGCTGCCAGCTGCGGCACCAGCTGATCCGTGTTGCCCGGCACCAGGCCGCCCCAGAAGCCGACATCCACATAGATCTTGCCGCGTGCCGTCGCCGCCTTCGCCTTCAGCGTCTGCACATTCACTGTGGGGGGCGTGGCATTACTGCGGGCGTTGTACTGTAGAAAGGGCGGTGTAGAGAGCACCAGCAGCAAGCCGCTTGCCACATCGGGCGGCTACTACTCACGTGGGTCGATTTATGATGGTCGTGAATCCGCCGGCAGCCGCCGCCTTGGTCGCCGACGCGAATCCCTCCCAGTCGGTGCGCTCGCCCGGCTCATTGATGTGCACATTCGTATCGATCAAGCCCGGCATCAGCAGCAGATCCCCGAAATCGTAAACAGCCTCCGATTCTGTGTTGTACAGATAGGTGTTTACCTCCTGCTTAGTGCGCAGCACTAGTAAAATGTAAATATATTAGTGGTAAATTTAAGTAATCCATACATAAGAAGTTTGGATAGAATACCAATTAGTTCGTTATACGCAATGTCTTCTTCATTGACTTCAAAACAACTTGAAGAGATATCTACAAAACTAAGGCTCACATGCGATATTTGCAGTCTCTAGATCGTAAACCTCTCTGGCTAAGCCTCTTAAATCCCTCAGGTAGCATACTACATTTTCAGTTTCTATTAGACCTTAGAAATATTCTTCGTAATTGTATAACCTTTGGTTCTACTTGACTTCACTGTTTCACCTCATTTCCACTCCAATCCCGTTATTCCTTCATTCGATAACTATATTCTCATATGGAAAGAGTCATTTAGGAAAACTTGGAATTGATTTACAAAATATAATTTCCTTTACGATAAATTCAATCAAAATGTACATATGTCTCCAACATTTCCATCTGACATTTTCATTTCCATTTGATAGTTTCCCATTTTTTTTTTTTTTTTTTTTTTTTAGACAAAATAAATAAATAAAAATATTTGTATTATAAGAGTCCAAATTTAATTGACAGCAGTCCGAGTTACCTAATTTTCAATAAATGTCAAAATATACACATTTAAATAAAATAGATACATTTATTTGTATTTTGTGTGTATATTACTCTCTCACTAGGAACTTAATGTATTTGACATACATACATACAGACAAGCTGCTTAAATTTGCTTGATTATTTACTTAATATCTACGCAAATATATTATTATTTATGAATTTATTAATTTGGAGCAAACATGAGCAGAATTTCGCGTCGACCTTTTCTCAGTCGCAGCTAGTTTAATTAGCCAAATTTGATTTTCGCTCGCTCCCTCTCCCTGCGCGCTCCCTTGCTCTTACGCGTTATCTTTCACGCTCTATGTCAATTTTACCTGCTGCCTGCCTGCTTTTCACCCACTCGCTCGCTCTCTCTCTCTCTCTCTCTCTCTCTTTCTCTCAGTCTCTATCTCTTTATCTTTCTGTTTTATTTTGGATGTCAAGAGAAACCTCAAAATTGTATAAAGCCCAACAAGTGCAGCACAAACATCCAGCTGCCAATGTATATTTGTATATAATAGCTTATAAATAAGTATTCATAATAGTCAAAAGGTTGCGTATCGCGAAAAGCCTTGAGCTTTGCCCACTTACCACGCCGAATGATGCCGCCCGTGTCCACGATGATGCCGCCGTTGAGGGGCGTTTCGTGGCTGCCATCGCCCAGATAAATGCGCTGGCTAAGAAAGAGTAAATCCATTTCACGATCTGTTCGAGCTAAATGTTTGAATACAACTGAAAAAAGAACTAAAAATGGAACTGTGAAAATGAAAACGGTTTGAGTTATTTCTGTACGAGACGCTGAGATCGGAATCATGCTCTCTCTCTCTCTCTCTCTCTCTTTGTCTCTGTCTCTCTATCTCTCGTACTCATCCTCTGCTTGCTCGCTGCTTATTTGCATTGACAAATAAATAAAGAAGCAAATCCAACAACAATTCAATTGCGGCCAAAACTTTACTTAATCAAATCTTAAGTATGTAAGCGTGTGCGTGTGTGCGTGTGCGTGTGTGTATAGCTTTTTGACTGCTTTGGCAAAGGCGCAAGCAAGTACATCAATGTGGCGCCGCCCAGCGGCAGCTTTTGGCTATTAGGGCAAACTTTTGCTTTTTTTTCTCATTTCACATTTTCGGTTTGCTCATGTACAGCTGAGCTACAAATTAAAGGCAAAGACGAAGCGTAGGCAAAGGCGAGCCGAAACCGAAACCGAAAACGAAAACGAAAACAATTCGTACGAACCGAATACACAAAATCCGAATGCTCAAGTGCAAGTGTGTGCGTGTGTGTGTGTGTGTGTGTGCTTGCCGAATGGCAAAATGAAGTTCCACTTGTTGTTGCTGCCTGCTGCTGCTGCAGACGAATCGACGTAGTCGGCACTGTTGCGTCTCTGCTGGCAGATACACACGCACAGGCGACGGCCATGTCCTTAACACCAACACTAGCATGCCGACGAGGCTGCAGCAATGGCAGCAGCAACAGCCCCACCACCTGTCGGACGTCTCATCAAACTGAAATTGAAGCGATTTAAGTTGGAGACGCGTCCTTGTCCTCGCCCTTGTTCCTGTTCTCGTGCTTGGCCTCGTACACATACACATACACAAACACATACACGCACACGCACACGTCCTCGTCCTTGTCCTCATCGTCGGCTCCGCCGACATCATCATCATCGGCATCGTCGACATCGTCGGCATCCGCCGTCGAGTCGGTTCGCTTGTCTCGCCGTGGCCATCGCTTGGTCGCGTCATTCTCGTTCTCATCGTCGTCGCTGCTGGCCGCACATATCCATAGTTGGCGCTGCCGTGCAACGCATCCAGCGAGTTACCCCGCTTCGAGCAGCTTCGCGACAACCAGTTGAAGTTATTCGACGCACACACCAGATCCTTTGAAAACAATTAAAAAAAAAAAAAAAATTAAAATAAAAAAAAAAAAACAAAACTTAAAATAAATTTTAAATTAAAACAAAAAAACTTATTGAAAAAAATCATAAATAAATAATAAAGATTTGCAGCCAAATTGACTTTTTTAAGTGTGCGATTTGAGTTTAACGGTTAATCTCGCAGTGAATTGATTCTAACGGTGAGCGCAACATTTTCAAATTGCATTTTTTTATGCTGTGTTGAAATCATATATAAAAAATACATATATCTATGTTTTTTTTTTTGCTTTTTTTTATGCCGTTAAGGCCATAAAAGGCATAACAAAATGCCAAGTGATAAAACACAAAAAAAAAAAAGAAACAAAAAAGCAAAATTCATAAATGGGCAAAAGAAAATAAACAAAAATTGGATTTCAGGACATGTTTTGTGCGCCAATGTTATATTTAGATTTATGCATATACATATATTTTTTAATATATTTTTGTTTTGTCTTTTTGTTGCAAACAAATTTTGACAGTTGGCGCTTAATGCTCTTAAGTCGAAATTAAAATATGAAATGCATGTTAATGTTTATGTATGTATTGAAATAATGAAAACAAACTTGTTTTCTTATCTCTATATGGTAAAAATAATTCAGCTTTGCCTTTGAATATGTAAAACAATCCATAGCTTGTTGATACGAGCTTCAAGCTTAAGCGGGGGAGATCTTAAATGCAGTATAACGGTTCTTTTTTAATGTTATTTATCAGATAATCTAGATTTAGTACTAAATAGTAAACAATGTCTGTGACAATAAACTCATTTATAAGGTTTCTTTAGGCATATCATTTACAGTTCTATATTTTCCGTTTTGAAAAACTTTTAGATCAATTTAGCAGTATTTTAAAATATATACTATGTAATGTGAAATTAGCTTGGATGTGCAAAAAAGCTGCAAAAGGTTGAGTTTTAGAATATTAATATTTCAGGAATTCAGGAATTCCCAAGGTTCTCTTCAGGCCTTCAAAATGATGTCTGCATATGCATATATACAAAAATGGTATATTATTTACTTTTTAATAATATTTTGTATTTCTCTAGCTAAATTTCAAATGTAATATTGTGTTTCTTTAATTGTTTAAAAAATTGTAATATACGTTAGCAAACTCTGCAAATTCATGACATAAACAAATTTTTAATTATTTTATAATCAACGATGGCAAAATTGTGTGATATAGGCCTCGATTTGCTTCCGCATCTGAAGTATTTTCCACATGGTGCATTCGGCGACTTCTTCCTGTTATTAGAAGGGAAGAGAATGCCTACCTTGAATGAAATTTAGGGGCAATTGCTGAAACTGAAATCTATTTAGGGGCTGAACAAAACTCGTACTATAAAAATGATAATGAAGTATTGTATAGCAACTTTTATTATTGTAGCGCCCTCAAATATATCTGATTTTTTATGATAGTCCTCGAACTATTTAGCCCAAATTTTTATTATGAAGTTCTATCTTAAATTTTTGTTGAAAATTCTCAAAAATACATTAATAACAATAACAAAATTAAATAAATTTATAATATAAAATACTAAATTATGAATACAAATGAGATAAATGACAATATAAATAAAACATAATAAAATAAAATAAATAAAATCCGATACAAAAACTACAAAATTAAATAAATTAAGATAATGTATAATAATACAAAAATATAAAAAGAATATATATGTATAAAATATTTAAAATATAATACAAATACAAAAACATAAATTTGATATATTAATAATACTAAAGCCACAATAAAAAAATACCAGAAAAGAAAAGCAAAAATACTACAAATTAAGATTATGTGAAATACGACAAAATACATTAAGTAAAAGACTAAACAATTAAATTGAATGCTGAAAAAATATATTGAAAAAAAAAAAAATTAAAATACCACAAAGTTAAAGAAATATAGGTAATAAAGACTGTATAAGTATAGTAAACAATAAATATAATAAAATAACATTAAAAAATAAATAATCATATAAAAATAGTTTTTCAAATGTAAAACCGTTAAAATGATCAAAAATTGATAAAGAAGAGTACTTAACAAATTAAGGAATAAATAATAATAATAAAAAAAAAAAACAAAATAAATACTTCAAATATAATTAACAATTATATTTTGATGCTTTATTTTTTTTTTATACATTTTATATAAATTGCAATTATGGAAAAATATTACTTCTATCTGTTGAGTAAAATTCTCAGATATAGAAATTTTGAATGAGCTTACTGCACCTCAGACGGATAAATAAGCTACATGGAGTTGTAAAACATTTGGTTTAGCTCGTTATCTCTTGGGCTATTTGATGAAATCTTATGGCTCCATCAAGTTAGCTGGGCTTGGCTACCTTTTGTAGTACTTCTTAACTTCTTTGCTGCTCCTACTTTAAGCATTCTAAGATTAAAGTTTAATCAGTGTAAACTTTTGTTGAAATCCGAGATTGGTCTTAAATTGGCAAATTAATTAAAATTTAAGAAAAAATGGATTTCCAATCAAATTTCACTCACTTTTGAATGGCTTCAATTCATCCATAAATTGCCGACTATAAAATGACGCATATTTTTTTGGGCGAAAGTCAAATATGGAACACTTTTCACTAATTGTCGAGCAGCGCAGTGGCCGCGTGAGAGAAAGAGAGAGAGAGCGAGAGAGAGAGAGAGAGAGGGAAAAAGGAGGAGAAAATCAAAAGCCAAAAATTGTGACAATTTTTTGCTCAAAATCAATTTAGCCTGCATATTTGTTTTTGTTTTTGATTTTGGTTTTTTGTCTCTTTCATTTTGTTGGAAGAAGCTTAAAGGCTTATGGCATTATTTGTAGATTGGTTATGGAATCGCGAATTAATTGTTTACTGTCCATGCGAGCGCCGCAGTTACAAATCGAAACTTATTGCCTCCGGCTCGACCGCATCCACAATAAATGACATTTTATTGCACTTGCCCAAAAACGTATGTAGTTTACTGAAAATACATGTGAGACTGTGCGTGTGTGTATGTGTGTGTGTGTGTGTGTCTGTTCGTATTTCCGTTGGCGTGTGTTTGTGTGTGCGTGGGAATATAAAAGTTGTCGAAAGTGATTTATAAACGATTTAATGCGTTGCCGCTTCAGCTGCCTTTACTCCTGCTGTCGTTTTCACTGTTGTTGTTGTTGCTGTTTCTGCTGCTGTTGTTGCTGCTGCTGCTGCTGTTGCTTGTGGCTGCTGTTGCAGTTGCTGCTTGTGCTACATTAAATTAATTGTCTGTTAAACATTTTGCAACATTTCCCAACGAACCAAAGGCCAATTGGCAACTGGTAAACAGCAAATGTACAAGGCAGACTACAAGAATATTAATATACAAAAAAGAAGAAGAAGAAGCTCAGTGCCAGCGCATATTAATAATAATCAAGAAGAGCGGCAGAAAAACAGCATCATATAATAATATAAGAGTGCTCTAGTTGAGACTGCTTGACTACGAGATATCCTGAATCCTACGAAGAGCTGATATTCCAATCATGTTACGCTTCTTTGCTGCACACATAAGAATCGGCATATGTACGCACACAAATACACGCAATTCGGGCTATATTATGGCGATTCATTTGTAAACAAATTTTTCAGAATGTGAGAATGACATGCATATCAACATATTTGGCAAATCCCAAGTCTCTATTAATCGAATTGCGCTTATTTTTCAAATTCGGAGTTAAACTGGTAAATTTGGGGCCGATTAGGCCAAAACGAGAATAGTCATTGGCTTTTTGAAACAAACTCAATCAGCGTGTGCTATAGAGCGTCCTACATACAAAAATGCAAGTCTCTAGATTTTATTGGTTCTGAGATCGACGGGTTGGGTTCAGAGTATAACCAACCAAAATGTCAGCAGGAGCAGGAGCAGCAGCAGCAGCAGCAGAGACAGCATCAGCAGCATCAGCGCATATTAATAATAATAAAGAAAATAAAAGCAGCGTAAGGTAATATAAATATGAATAAAAAACGAAAATGTTGAGAGCTAAAACAGAGAAGAGGGACAGGAGTAGAGAGGTAGGGAGGGACGGAGGTAGGGAGGTAGGGAGCTAGTGTGAGTGCGAAGCAAGGAAGCCAAAGTGTCAAGTAAGCAAACATTTAATTTTGATTTATTATTAATTTTCACGCAGCACGCACACAAATAGACCAGGCCAGACCCCGAATGGCAAGTTGCACGCCCCATAGCCACGCCCTCAGCCTCTAGTCTCCTGCCACCGCCAGCCGTTAGACTGCTGTTGCTGTTGTCTTGTTTGAAACCATAATAGCTTAATGTTTGTTTTGTTTTTGTTTGCCTTTGGTTTGTTTGTGTTTTAAATTCTCAGCTTTTTTCCTATTCTTATTTTGGGGTTTTTTCTTTATTTATTTTTGTTTTTTTTTTTTTTGGCTTTTTGGGCTTCTATTTGTATTTTGATTGCCAAAGCGGAAATAGAAATAGTCAGGGGCTTATAAACCTTTAGCGAGCTGGGACGAAAATATTGTAATTACTATTTTCCATTAGTTGAGAATTTGGTGGCCCAACAACAACAACAACAACAACAAGAACAGACAGTCAAACAGGAAAGACAGAAAAAAAGTAAAAGCAAAAAAAAAAAAAAGAAAACAAAAACGTTTCACACACACGCGCCAGCAAAGAGACAAAAAGTGTAGCATACAAAAAGGGGCAGAAATAACATAAAACAACAAAAAGTAAAGCAAGAGTGAGAGTGCTGTACTAGGAAGTGCTCGACTAGCAGCTATCCTCACTCACAGCACAACAAAGCACAATTTTCTATTGTATCTATGCAAATGAGTTGGATCTCTTCGTTATTTACAGCGAACTACACAAAGGTCACTGAAGTTCTGCATTCGGAGAATCAATATAGCAAACTTGTTGAGCTTGGCATGCTTAAAATCGCACAGATTAAAGAGTTCTGTGGGGTTGAAATCGACTCGCCCCCCGTTGCTAGCCATAATTGTTTTAAAGTTGAACCTAGCTTTAGATTTGATACGAAATTCCAAGATTTACGGTTGATTTCGTACACATTTTGCTTTAGTTCTTGAAATTGAAATTGAAATCCAGATGAATGCGTTCAGACATTCATTTCAAATGAATTATCGATAAATTCAAAGAAACTCTTAGTGGTAAATCGTTTGCTCTTAAATCGTTCACGATATTAAATAGAATATCACCTTCTTCTGCTTACTCATTTACTGTTTAAATAGCTTTATCAATTCTAATCGATTTAGTTCAATTTCACGCGAAGCTATTGACAATCCAACAGAAATTTGCCCGGCATCTCAGGCTGCAATTCATTAGCACTTGAGACTGTTGGTATGGATGCGCTAAGAGAGGCACGTGATATCGATTTAAATCGATTGCCATCACCACTTGCCGATAATCTGACCGCAACCTGCTCTGCATCTCAAATTGCAATTTGTTACCTGTGGAACCTGTCGACCCGGCTACCCACATCTACCGCGACCACACGAAATAGATTTCAAGTCTAAACCATATACCCAAAATTTTCATTTACTATGTGGGTTCAGGGTATACGAAATAAAATGAAAGTGGCGCAAAGTTGTGCAAAAACGTGCGTTTATTTGCGTAAAAACTTGCTACGCTTCACTTCTGCTCCCCACCACCCCCTAGCCAATGCCCGCTACCCCTCTCTGATTGCCCCAGCCAGCTGTCTGGTCCCTTTGCTGCTGCTCAACAGCTGCCTCACCGCCCCGCTCCACGACTTTTTATTGCCCCTTGCTCCCTCTGCCTTTTGGCGTTCGCATTCTGTACGATTTTTTGTGTGCCATAGATAACGGGACGCGTTCGGGTGCGATACTTGAGCTGCTCGGGCCGCGCTTCCTCCGGCTTCTTGGCTCTGTGTTTCGCTCTCTCTCTCACTCTCTTGCTCTCTCTCTCTCCTTCTCTCGCTCTGTCTCTTTCTTTGGCGTATGTGTGTTCGTTTGTTGGCTTAAATTTTGGTTGCTAGAAAAAAGTTTTAATCCCGCTTTTGTATCTCTCTCAGGCGGACAGCTGTAGAGACTCGCCCAACAAGTTTCGCCTCTTGCCTGACTGCCTTTTATCGCTGTTGCTGCTGCTGCTGCTATTTTGTTTTTTTTGTTTTTTTTTGTTTTTTGTTTTTTTGTTATTTAATGTTTATTTTTGTTATCGTCATTGTCGTCTTTGTCTTTGTCTTTGTCGTTGTCGTTGCCGCTGTCGTTGCCGTTGTCTTCCTCTTTGTCTTCGGCATTTCTTTTAATGATGTTCGCAGTCTAGATCCAAGGCTTTAATTGTATTGATTAAATGCCAAATTGTGCTGCATAACAGAAATAAAAATAAAAAATAAGTAAAAGTAAAATAAAAAGAAATATAACAACGGACGGGGGCACAAACAAAATGAAAGCAGAAGCCAACATTTAATTGTTATTAAACAAGCGCACAATAATTACTATGATTAAAAACGAAATGCCACGAACGGGCATTCACAATAATTAGCCCGATGGACGCTCAGGTGTTTAATTAAAACTAATAGAAACGACCAGGGACAGCAGCAAAAGGCCGAGCAGCGCAAGATGCCGAAGACACCAAAGACAGCGAAGGCACCGAAGGCACTAAAGATACCGAAGCGCAGTCAATTCCAACGTGTAGCAATTAACAGCTCTGACATTAAAGCCAAGGCAACAGCGCCAGGCGCTCTGCGACAATTAATATCGACGTCAATGCAACAGTAACAGTAGAAGTAGCAGTAGCAGTTACAGTTAGACAAACATATACAGATACAATTGGAGTTAGAGATACAGATACAAATAAAACAATAAAGATACACAGATACAGATACAGATACAGATACAGATACAGATACAGACACAGATACAGATACAGATACAGATACAGATACAGATACAGATACAGATACAGATACAGATACAGATACAGATACAGATACAGATACAGATACCGATACAGATACAGATACAGATACAGATACAGATACAGATTACAGATCCAGATTTACAGATACAGATACAGATAAGATACAGATACAGATACAGATACAGATACAGATACAGATACAGATACAGATACAGATACAGATACAGATACAGATACAGATACAGATACAGATACAGATACAGATACAGATACAGATACAGATACAGATACAGATACAGATACAGATACAGATACAGATACAGATACAGATACAGATACAGATACAGATACAGATACAGATACAGATACAGATACAGATACAGATACAGATACAGATACAGATACAGATACAGAATAGATACAGATACAGATACAGATACAGATACAGATACAGATACAGATACAGATACAGATACAGATACAGATAAGATACAGATACCGATACAGATATCCGATACAGATACAGATACAGATACAGATACAGATACAGATTCAAGATTACAGATACAGATACAGATACAGATACAGATTACAGATACAGATACAGATACAGATACAGATACAGATACAGATACAGATACAGATACAGATACAGATACAGATACAGATACAGATACAGATACAGTATACAGATACAGATACAGATACAGATACAGATACAGATACAGATACAGATACAGATACAGAACAGATACAGATACAGATACAGATACAGATACAGATACAGATACAGATACGATTTTACAGATACAGATACAGACTACAGATACAGATACAGATACAGATTACAGATACAGATACAGATACAGATACAGATACAGATACAGATACAGATTACAGATTACAGTACAGATACAGATACAGATACAGATTACAGATACAGATACAGATACAGATACAGATACAGATTACAGATACAGATACAGATGCAGATACAGATACAGATACAGATACAGATACAGATACAGATACAGATACAGATACAGATACAGATACAGATACAGATACAGATACAGATACAGATACAGATACAGATACAGATACAGATACAGATACAGATACATATAAATATGTTTGTATATCAACATATATGTATGTATAGAACGGGTCAACGGCATTAGACAGACGCAGCTTACACAATCGGAAAAACATCAGACTTACAGTTTGATGAAGACGTTGCAAGTTTGTAAACTGTGGCAGCTGCTGCCTGGGTGTTCTTTCTGGTCTCTGTTGCCGCTGCCGCCGTTGTACATAATCACCCGCCATTGGCACGCACTGAGCTTTAGCCGTGCACTGTCTATGTGCCAGCGGGAATAGATTTACGCAACTATGTGGTAACTCGGCGGCTGTGGCACACACTGAGCGAGTGTACAAAATATGAGTATGAATTATGAGATGCGAGTAAAGAGATGTTTTCATTTTTTACGAGTCAGTAATTTAAGATGCATTTAAAAAAAAAAAAGACTTTAAGTACTGATATCAAAGTCTGCTACAAACTGAAAATAATTCTGTCATATATTGAGTTCTCGCAGAAGGAGTATTTTGAGATGTAGTTGCTGAGTCGAATCAATTTCGAGCTCTAACTGAAGCAAATGGAAATTTGTTTAAGGCTCTGCAAATATTTATTTTGTATTTATTTATTTGTGATAATTAAAGAAGATGCCTTACAACATTTCATTAGTATATTGGTTTTTATACTCGACGACCTAGAATATCGTATGAACTTATTGGGATATAAATATGCTGTTTAATAAAATTTGGATTCAGATTCGAATTCGAATTCAGTTTCTGATTGAAATGCGAATTGACATTCATATTATGTTTCGGACTTAGACACGTATTCAGATTACATTTAAGATACAGATGCGGAATCAGATTCATTTTCGGACTCAGATTCGGATTACTCAATTCCATCTGATTTTGACTCCGATACAGATTCACATTCGTATTCAGACTCAGATTCGACGTAGATCCAGACTCAGGTTTGAACTCGCGCTCTGATTTTAAATGGCATTCAGATCTGGGCTTAGATTCATATTCTCCGACACGGATTCGAACTACATAATATCAACAGATTAAGACTCTGATTCAGCTTCAGAGTCAGGTTCGGATTCAGATACGCATTCAGCTTGTAAATGGGATTCAGATTCGGTTCCTGAATCAGATTTCGCTACAGATTTGTGTTCAGTCCTGGACTCAGATTCGGATTACTTAATTCTATCAAGCTTTGTTGTTTTCATTGAAGTATTTTCAATTTAGAAAATTCCATTTTAAATTGTAGCTAATCCAAAAAGAAATTCGCTTTGCACTCAAGCCTTTTATACACATAAAATCTTCTATCTTATTAAACTATTACTCAAGCTTAAATATTGTATTTAAACTTTGGCTAGCAATAAGTATAAGATGTCGGTTCTTTTGCAACTTTTCAACGCTCTTTCTCTTTGGGTCGGTACTTTTCGATTTTCAGCTCATAAGCAGCACAAATTTTAAGTCTGTTTATATATGTGTGTTTGTGTATGTGTGTGCGTGTGTGTGGAATGGAATGGAATCGCATGGGTTGTGGGTTATGGGTGGTGGGTGTTGGGTGGTGCGTCGTCCTCATCGAATCGTTTCGGCTTACGCGCTGCTTCATGCCCACCTCAGCTCTTGCCCCCAGGCAACGGATGGCATTTTAATCAAGCTGGCAACTTGTGGCAGCAGCAACAACTACACTTAATTCTCACCTGACTGAGTGCAACATGCAACTCCTCGCAGCCGGCCATTGGAAGTGCATAAATCTTGGAGCATGGGATTGCAGTCGCCAGCATCATCGCCAACGCCAACGCCAGCGCCATCGCCACTGCGATTGCCACAGCCATTGCCATTGTCATAGACATGGCCACAGCCAGCAGCAACACTAAGCTGACACAAAATCTCATTACGTTAGGTAGCGTCACATGAGGCGTGTGCTACGTGTGCCAATAGGGCTTCTATCTCTCCATACACCCCTCTCTCTCTCTCTCTCTCTCTCTCTCTCTCTCTCTCTCTCTCTGTGTCGACAGCTGACAGTGTCTATCGATGGCCTGCACTTTAATAATGCCATTGTCAAAAAATTCTTCTCGCAACTTGTTTTGCATGCATCTTTGCTGCTTTACAATAGAGTTAATACGTTGCATCCACATATTCCAGCTCACACCTGTCGGTCTCAATTTCGATTTTATTTTCATGCCAAATAACAGAAATCACATTTTCTCAGCTATGCGATCTAACTGCTACCTTCTGCCTTCTAATCAGTTGCACAGAAATAATATGCATACCAGTTGGGGGCGTGGCAAACCGGAGCACGGATCTGGCATCTCTGTGTAAATGGGAAATGTGTTGTTTATATTTCATTTGTTATTGAATTTATGTTTTTTGTACTTCATATAAGTTAATTAATTCTTTATTAATATTTTTATTGTTTAATTACTTTTATTTCAATTCATTTGTATAAATTATTTTAATTTATTTGTTGGAATTTTCAGTTAAATAATTTAATATACATCATTTTGAAATATTTGATTCATTATATTTTTTAAATAATTTTTATATAATTTTTTTGTATATTAATTTCCGTTAATTAGTTTAATTATTTATTTAATTATTATTATTTTTTTATTTTAAATTTTATTTTTATTATTTTTTCATTATACTAATTTTTTTCATATAAAAATCATTTGGATTTTTGTTTTAGAATGATGCCATATATTTTTTTAATGTTAAAGCTTTTCACTCAATTTTTTCCACTTAATTCAGATTTTTTGTTTTTAATTTTTTTTTTTCATTTAAATATTTTCTGAATTGAAATGTAACGAGGCGAGAGTTGCGAACTCAGTTTGCTTCTGCGGCGGCTGCTTTGTTATTTATTTTATTGTTATTATTACTTGTTGTTTTGTTGCTGTTGCTGTTGTTGTTGCTTTAATTCCGTTTGCGTGGCGCTTAGCCGCTGCTGCCCTTAAGCCAATAAGCTCATATTAAACTTAAGCGAGCACACTCACTCGGCTGAGCAGTAACTGCGCTAAAGGGGCAATTCGAGTCGTGTGGGTACAGAGTGGGAGACAAAAAGAAACAGAGAGAGAGAGAGAGAGAGCAGAGAGAGAGAGTAGAGGGAACAGAGGATTGTTGGGGTTTTGTGGTACGGTGAGTCCGCTCATTGGCTTTCCCCATTCGATTTGTCTCTGGCTGGCGCTGGGAATTTGCTAAATTACGGGCGATTTATTAAGCTGTCGGTCTTGTTATTGTTGTTGCGGACTATTAACTCGCCGGAATTGCACGTAAGGAGCACAGTTGCTGGGGCGTGGCTGGCAGCCCTAATAGACAAATACAAACACAATGCAATTATTTGTTTTGGCACCCAATGCCTTGTCTCGCCCAATGCCAGGCAATAAACAAAAAGCCAAGACGCGAACAGAAGCAGCAACAGAAAACAAAATAATATGGAGTGAATTGTGGGCGTGGCAGCAGCGAATCTGGTTTATGTTTTATGCAATTAAAACTTGAGTGAAAATTAAGAAATTAATTAATTATATTTATCGATAACGAACGCAGCGACTTTTCTCATTATCGAGTTCATCATCAGCGGCACGTGCACATAATAATAGTCGATCTATTTGCTCGAAATAAATTCAAAGAAAACTCAATTCAATTTTCATTCGTTCGCCAACTGGACAAAGGTAACAAATGCTACTGGTGCTATCGGCGGATATTATAATTTCAATTTCATTTCGATTACCCGGCTAAATAATGACAAATACCTCAATCGGAAATATTAATAAAAAAAAAATATATTAGATTTAGCAGAGTGATTTATTTCTTTGAATTGGTAATTGAAATTTTTCGATTAAAGCAAATATTTTGCTATATTGCGTTTCATTTCCACTGAAGGGGTTTGTGTGGCATTCATTAGGAATAGTCTTAAGTTCTCAAGAACTTATGCACTAGCACGGACTAACTTTGACGGGTCTGATTTACTACAGAAAAGTTTGTTGCTAACGTCACGATCCGTCAGGATTTAGTACAGAAAACTTTGAAGTTGCGTTCGGATTTTATAAATCATGGAAAAGTTGAGCAACTTCAATTGATTTGAATTTAGTTGGAGTGTTAGTTACGATATTTGTGCTGGACTTTAATTATGTTTATATATTAATGAATATTTTATTTTATTTACTTATCGGAAATCTGTAGCTTACATTAAATACAATAATTTATCGATTACTACCGATAACAAGAAATGGGATGTGTTATCGAAGAACTGTGATCAACTCCATTAAAATTAATGAGAAATCTCAAGCCTCTACGCTCATGTGGAGGGAAGGATTGAGCTAGATCCACTTAACTCGTCATCCTGATCAGGCGTATATAAATATATACATATATACTTCAAAGGCTTTGCCACGCCTCCTTCTGCCTGCTTTATACATTTGCAGAAATCTATTATACTTGATTTCTTATTTCCAATGGATTCAGGGTATAAATATTCTCACAAATCAGCTTTGCTATTTATCTAAAAATAACTTATCTCCATAGCTATGATCTATACCATCTATATTCAATTGCTTAGAACCCAACGCTATCCAATGGTACCTATCCATTCTCCGAAGTCCTAATGGATCTCTAGGTCTTTAAAGCTTATCAGATATCTAAGGAAGCAATTGCTCAAATGGATAAATGAATCAGATAAGGAAGAGGACATAGGACATGGAAAGTCTTTAAACTTGTTAAATTAATGTGTTTAATTCCCAAATTGGTTTCACAATTATTTCACTTGCAGAAATTGTAGATAAATTGGTGCAATATGTGGAAATGAAATTGAATTATGAATATATATATGTATATATATATTTAATTGAAATATGATATATAAAAGAAAATGTTTGCCAGCAGGTCGATAAATATTGAAATGAAGAGGTCGGCTCATGGCTGGCCACAGCCTTCGTTCAATGCAGAACAATTTAAATTTTTTTTTTTTTTTTGGGTATGCGTTAAGGAAAAATCAATTCAATTATTGAATACAGTCTGTGTTTACATATGTGCATGTGTGGGTGTAGATATAGATATATATAATATGTATCTGTGCATGTAAGCCACCTGCTGAAGGTAATTCAAAACTCAGCAGTTTCATCTGGAGCCGGACTATAATTTAAATGAGCTTACTAGTCGCACTATTAGTTTTATCGCATTCAAGTATCTGAAGGTCTACTATGCATTTACGAGCAGCTACTAAATTCAGAGCCAAGTCCTTCAGTGGTTACACGGACTTTGCATTAATAGATGGAATTTCTTGCACAATTTGCTAAGCTAAGGCGTTAAAGAGGCGCCGCAGTCCCTATGGCATACATACAGATATATATATATGTACATATATATATATATATACAATTGTGCATGTATAGAGGTGTCTGTAGGTGTGTATACACACACACACACACACACACACAGCTGGAAGCCTGGATACGCCATTATTGGCAATGTAGTTGTCGACTTGTTGCGTCTTTTCTTTTCCATTTTGTTTTCTTTTCTTGTGCTTTGCTTGCAGACGTCGCGACGCCGTCGTGCACTTAGAGAAAATTCCGCACGCTGTTGTCACACTCACTCACACACATACAGAGACACATTCATAAATGCTAATAAAGCCAAGCTGGGGTAGCTGGCGCATAGCTGGCCATCTGGCGCATTAGCTGGCCGCTGTTTGGTGGCGCCTTTGGAGCTTTTGGGTCGCTTCGATTTGAGGCGCGGCCTAATGAAGCACAGTTTCGCATGCGTTGATGGTGCATGCGGCATCAGTTTCATCACATGCTTAAAACCAATTAATGGCATGGCAGATATGCTGCTTGGTTTTATTTGCACATTGCGTATACGCCGCATAAAACGCGCGCCAAAGCCAACTAAAGAAATTGCGCTGCGCCTGACTTTCGCTGTAAGCCAGGCGTTTAAATTAAGCTCAAATTTGACAGCTATTTGACAGCCGAACAGTCCGGACCCGGACCCGGTCCCGGACCCGGCTAGAGGGCTGGCGGACGTTGTTCGGTTGGCGAAAAGTTGGCTTGTGGCTGCAGCTCTGAGGTTAGGCGAGAGCAGTAAGCCTGAGCCATCCACGGCTCTGGGCCAAAGTTGCCAACAGCAGCAGCAGCAGCAGCAGCAGCAGCAGCAGCGGCAGCGGCAGCCTTGGCCAACAATATGCGAAGGTCAAAAGTTGCCATCAAGTTGAAATTGTCTGTTGTTTAGCCGTGCCTGGCATGCATGCTGATAAATTATTTAAAATTGGCGTGCGAGCAAAGGGAATTGGGCTGAGACAATATCTATTCGATATATACCTATATATATATATGGCAGAGACTATAGCTCATTTAAATGTAGAATGTCCTGCGGAAGAGTGCTTCAATGATATCCAGCATACGCCTTCCCCTCTCTCTCTCTCTCTTTCTCAGTTGGCATCCTTCGATGACATTTAGCAAGCGAAAAGCTCTTTAGCTTAGCACAAATATTAAATGGAATAATTTCAGGAGGTGCGATCGGAGGAGGGGGAGGGGTGTCGGAGGCGTGGTGCCAAACACTTGGCCAAATGTCAAATTTAAGTGGTTTTGTTACAGCTAAATTTATTTTCAAATCCAACACGGACTTTTTGCACTGGCTAAGGCGGCAGGATACGGCAGGACTAACGGCAGGACTAACGGCACCGAGCATTATCGATTTGAGCATGGTCATGTGGTTAATTCAATTCAATGCTGCTCGCACAATTTAACACGAATTGTTCGCTGTCAAATTTGCGGATTATATAACAATCGAATAATTTTAGTAACTCGCTTTGTCTCCCCTCTCCCCCCCACTCGCCCAGTCACTACCAACCGCTCTCTCTCTCTCTCTCTCTCTCTCTCTCTCTCTCTAAGTATAAGAAAAAAAGCGAGCAACAAATATAATTCGGTATATATAGCAGCTGTCAATTGCAGTTCGAGATATCGAGTGCTTTACCCTCTCAGTCTCGCGTACTCCCCTACTCCGCCACGCCCCCTCTGCCCTTCTCTGTCCCATTTGCGGTTAATTTTTGCACGCGTTTAAAGCGACAACATTTCTTGGCTGTGCCTTTGCTTTAACTGTGACACGGCAAAATGTTGTTGTAACAGCTACCGACACCGTCCCCCGTCCACCGCCGTATCGCCCCATCGCCACCCGCCCATTTGGCCAGGCTCAAAGAGCAGAAGATGTGGCAATGGCGAAAATATATACAAAAAGTTGGCAAAGCAACAAGCTGCGATGGTGACGATGATGGGAATGAAACAAATTTGTGGGTAACGGCAATGGCTTTATATGGTCACAGTTGCCTGAGGTCTCCACTGACTCACTCACCCACTCACGCTCCCTCGCTCCCTTTGCGTATCAGTAGCTACGTCTCTGTTGCGCTGCTGTGTGACTCTCCTTTCCTTTCCTTTCTTTTTTTTTTTGTTTTCCCTGCATGTGTCTCAGTTGTGTTCCTGCCTGCCTGCCTGCCTGCCTGTTGCGCATTTTGCGTGTCGCTTTGTGTGCGGCTCAGTTGCTTACAGTTTCAGTCAATGCCAGGGAGTGGGGGAGCGGCGGAGAGGCGGGGTGGGCAGGAGCAGCAGCAGGACAGAGGTGTTCAAGGTAGGCTGGGCTGCAGGGTAACATTCCAAAATGTCGCTTGCTTTCTTTCCTCTTTATCTTCTTCTTCTACTTCTGCTTTCTTTTTTTATAACAAGGCAGCTAGAACAGAGCTCAACAAAGAGAACAAAAAAAGATGAAGAAAATATATAAAAATACAACAAATAGAAAGAAAGAAATTCTGCCCGAATGTCTGCCTAGTTGTCCAACTGACGTCTATGCTATCGCCTCGTTGTGTTTGCTGCTGCTGTGGCAACAATTTGAGAAATAACTCTGGCAATGCTAGAGCGCAACTTTAGCGGGCCCCTTACCAAAAACGAAAGTAAAAGAAAATACACACACACACAAATATATATATACATATATATGTATATATACATACAATGGGGAGCAATACCAATAGAAGTTGCGCCACTGAGCGCCATGGCGTAACAGATACACAAACTTAACTTAACTGAGTGTGTAAGCAATACACAAGCGACGAGCTGAAAATTGTAAGAAAACGCAAGTGTAATACAAGACAGGGTGTGCGGGTTAGCAGTGATGTATGTGTGTGTCTGTGTGTGTGTGTGGGTGTGTGTGTGTGCTCATGTGTTGGGGGGCGTTTTTGGTGTAGCCCATTATCACTGCCCCAGCGCCCAGCTGTGTTTCAACTTAAGTAACATTCCACGTTGCGAGGACGACTTTGACGTTCTTGCAAAACTTTGCATACACACACACATACCTATATATATATATATATATATATATATATATATATATATATGTATATATGTATATAGTCAAATACAATGCAGGTCAATGGTATATGAACAATGCGTATCAGCTAAAGACTTTGCAAGTGTTATACAAACAGTTTGTGAATCACATGTTGTCCAAATGTGCTGGGCCCATAAAGAGTTTATTAAGCTGGAACCGAAATGAATTGTAGCAGAGACGGTAAATGGATAGAAGATATATAGCATTTAAAGAAAGCTATAGTCAGCCAAGGTATATATGTACACAGTTAATTGTAAATTTAATTGACTATATTAGTTTTCTTTATTATTTACGTATTATAAAATATATTTGATTTGCTTTTAATATATTATTATATAAAATTGTTTATTAATTGTATTACTTATTGTATAAATTCTAAATATATATTTATATATGAGTTTTCCTTATTATTTATTATAAATTATATTTGATTTGTTTCACAACATTTAACTAATTGTCACCCATTATTAAACACTCACTCAAATGTCATGGGTTTTTTTCTGTTAGATATATTATAAAAAATTATTTATTAATTGTATTACTTTTTGCACAAGTTATAAATATATATTTATTATCAATTATATAAATAGATTTTTAATAAGTGTGCAATTTTATCAAATGATTTTTAGTATGGAACAAATATTTTGTACTCGTGCTCAACACTTTTTTCAATTATTGAACACTGAGTAAAAAATATATTTTTTCCTAACTGAAAATCATTTTTAAAAAAATTTGTACATTAACTGAAAAACAATTTATGTATATCATTGATAATAAATAGGTATTTATATTTTATACAAAAATTATATAAAATGTTTATATTTAAGCAAATACATATATTTCCTGATTATCAAATAAGAGCAATGGTAGGTTTTACTCAACTATTTTTTATATACATTTTAGTTTTAATTCTTATGTATATAAAATATAAAATACATACCATTTTTGTATACCTTAGAGTATTTTTTTTTATTTTAATAATAAATTATTGCTACGAGAATTAAATTAATTAATCAAAATAATTAAATTAATGAACTAATTTGTTATTTATTAATATATACAGTTAAATAAAAAAAAAGAAAAATAATTAAAAAAAAATTTTTTTTTCCAACTACCAAACTTAAGTTTTGTTATTTTTATTTTGTTTTTATGAACATAATAATTTAAAAAATTTTAAAAGCTTTAAAATAAATTTTATGTACATGAAAAATTTTTTAAAATTTAAAATAAAGCTAAGAAATTTATGTTTAGAATAAATAAATTAATAAATTATAGACTGATTAAAAATATATGCTATGTATATACACATATATTTGAAAATCAATAATTATACAAATGCAATAATTTACATAATTAATAACTTTATGAATTATGAATTAATTCTCATCAATTAGAAATTATTTGTATTTTATTGTTAAATAAAAAATTTAATTTACTAGATTTTTTTTTCGTTTATGTTTTTAGTAATAATTATTGATTCCATTGATTTTTGATTCGTGGATGGCTTACCTAATTGGCTGTAGAGTATTGTTTAGTCGGTGGCCATTGGAGGCTTGGCTTGCAAAGTTTTTTAATTGCTTAATACCAGTGTTTGTTCATTTTGTTGAATTTGTAGATTTTGTTGCTGAACTTTGGCTAGCAACAATTATTAACTAATTAAGTCAAGTTGGCTTCGTAGTTTGCGGGTTTCTTCAACTTTCTTTGAACTTGATTTATTTATTTATGTTATTTTCAATTTTTTGTTTGGGCTCCCTTGGATTTTCTGAAATCGGGCATTTGCCCATGCCATATTAAAGGATAATTTCATTTTGTTGTTGTGTCAGCAAATTACTCGTTCATTAACCAAATTCGTTTTATATGAACTCTTTTCGAATTTTTTTTGTTTCTTTTTTTTTTTTTTGCTCGCTTTCTTTCTCAGCTTTTCTTTTTCAGATGTTATATTTTCACTTTCTGCTTAGCCAATTTGGCGGATTTGCTTCCATTCAATTGTTGTGTATATACACATACATATACACTCACACTCTCTGTCTCTCTCTCTCTGTCTTTCTCTCTCTGTGCTCTACTCGAAAGCTGCTTTTTGTGATTTCTCGTTGCGCGCGCCATAGCGCTTACAATCATCAAAATTTATAAGCAAAGTTAAGCAGGGCAAAGGCAAATATTTTTCAGAGTTGGCCCCGTTCGCTCGATGCGCGGCGCCAAACTAAATCAGCCCAAAGCCAGTTTGTTTCGGGGTGTGCTTTAGAGTGTAAGGGTTTGGGCAGCCTTTGGGTTAAGATGCTTTTCTCTGCTGGGTTGGCTTGGGGCCCTGTGTTAGTTGGGCAGCCTTGCCATGCGGTTCTTTCATTATGAAGTCTGTCTGCAATGATGATGGTGATAATGACGATGATTATGATGATGATTATGATGATGATCGGGGGGCTAAAGTTGGGCCTGGCGTTGTGGGCAACAGCGTCGCTCGTCAAACTACAACAATTTCTGATAAAAATTTCAACAGATTCGCGTTTTTTTTTTTTGGTTTTGCAATTATTTTTAGGGATCAATAAAATAAGTTTAAAAATAGCCAACAGGGTGAGGGTGTGCGAGGAATTGAAAGGGAACATTGCCGAACGATAGGGAGATAGAGAGAGAGAGAGAGAGAGAGAGAGAGAGAGAGAGAGAGAGAGAGAGAGAGGTAGAGAGGGAGAGAGCGTGAGCGAAAGTTAGTGCAAGTTTGATAAAGATAGCTGAGGCAGTAAAAAGGTTGCGCGCCGTCCCCTCGCCCATCTGCGGGCAGCCGCGACAAGGTCAGTCACAAAAATCAGGCAACAGGCAACAGGCAACAGGCAACAGAGTCAGCTAAAGAAAAATCAAGTTTAGGCAACTTTATTTACTCAATTAGTTGTTTTTGTTATTTGCTGGTTCGCTGGCTTCGTTAAGGCGACTTGATGACCAACCAGACACAGCAAATGTGCTAAAAAGGAGGCCAAAAGGCTGGGTGCGGCCGGTTGGGAACTACCACACTAATTGGCTTAGAGCGACAAGCGAAAATTAACTTTTATTTTCAGCTTGAGCTGGCTGCCTTTGCAATAATGTAAAATACAATTTTCCATGCCCATCAAGTAAAAAGTTAACAAAGCCAAAAAGTTGCCCACAGCAACGGCAGCCGCAGCCGCAGCACCACCAGCACCACCAGCACCATCAGCGCCACCAGGCACCACCACCAGTTGAAAGCGGATGAGAGAGAGAGAGAGAGAGAGATAGAGCGAGCGAAATCGGTAAAATCAACAAAATACACACACAAGATAAACACGGCCATAGCCACAGAGCTAAGAGCACAAAAGCAAACGCCGATTCGCATTGAGGACTCGCCGTATTGCGTATACGACCTGTTGGTTATTTGGTCGTTTCGCCCCGTTGTCGTTGCTTTGCTTGGGCGCCTACTCTAAGTGCCACTTGGCAATGAGCACTGGCCCCTGTTGCTGTGGCTGGTTTTTCTGGGCGCTTGAGTCGGAATTTATGTCAGCTAAATTGCAATATCAATAAGCGACCCTTCACTCTCTCCCTATCTCTCTCTCTCTCTCTCTCTCTCTCTCTCTCTGTCTCTCTTGCTGCAGCTGAACAATAGAAGTTGAGGTGCTGTGAGGCCAGCTCCTAATGCGAGTCAGTCGCTACGACTCAAGTTTAGCCAATGCCAATATTATTTCAAATGCATATTCATATATGTGTGCGTGTGTGTGTGCGTGTGTGTGTGATGTGTGGTAGCACATGGAAAACACCTGTTAGCTGATATACGAGCACACGGCAATACAAACTCTCAAGTAAACATATTAAAATTGAGCTGTTGGCTGAGCAAACATTAAAATAACACCACACACACTTTACAGTGGGTGTAGGAGTTATACACACGCACACTTATACATACACAAACAAACATACATATATATTTATATATGTACATTCCTTTAATATGTCTAAGCATTATAACCTTCAAATAAAACCAAGAAATAACAGTTTACTATCGGCAATACCGACTTTTAAATACTCCGTACGGCAAGATTAATGGCTAACGGTTTAGGTATTTCTTTATGTTGATATAACTCTAGTTAAATATTTCTTTAATCAGTTACTGCTCTATGACTCTAAGCACTGTCATTATGAAGTTATATAAGAAGATATAAGATAGAGATCTTTAGCTATTCATCTCAATCTGAATCGAACTTGAGCTGATTTATACATATATCAAGATGAAATAAATTTCATAAATGGATAATCAATATGATAATGGGTGAAGTGAAATATTAGAAATAGATCAATGTAATTGACTATCTGTGTGAAGAGCGAGGCGTGGTCTGGCATTAGTTAACTTCCTGTAACTGCCTAAAGGAATTTTTGCAGTTTTTCAATAAATCTTGAGATATATGTGAGATATGTGAACCATATTCAACTTTAAATATATAAAGTGTTTAGATTAAGTTGCCAAAAACGTAGCGGTATGCTAACCTATAAATAAACTTTATAGTTCCGAAAAAAAAAAAAAAAATAATAATATCAGATCAAAAGCTAACACTTGTATATATTACACATACTGATAGACTGAAAAATTGAATATATTACACATTTCTTACTTACAATGCTGCACAAAAGTATTTTCACATCACATTGCAAAAATTTAAGTCGCTTAGCTCTGCATATGGTATCCCTTAAATTTTTAAGAGAGAGAATGTGTTAATGGCTTCAAGAGAACAAATTATTTCACTAATGAAAGAAGTAACACTTCACATTGATAATTTATAAGATTCAGCTTTTCAAATTTCTCCCAAGACATTGCCTTATATGTAAATTAGTTTTCAATTGAAGCCAACTCCAATTTGTAATAAATAAAAAAAAAGCCTGTAACACAAAACCAATATACCCGGCTCCATAATACGCACAGCGCATTGACTGCGCTTTAAATTTAGTTATTTTGTTCATCCAGCTCAGCCCCATGAACACTTTATATCCAGCTATCGATTTATGCTCGCCACTCGCATTGAGAGCCGTACAAGAGTGTGTGCCATAAGTGCGAGCATTAAAAAACTTTTTATTACAAAATATAATAGCTAGTGTTCCGCTCGGTCCGGCGCTTATATTCTTATTTATTTTTCCTATTACAACTTTTCCTCGGCTCTTTGCGGATATTTTAATCAATTGAGAATTGAGAATTGTTTGTGATGCACTCTCATCCACTCAATCCACAAATCGATGGATATTGTTAGCCAAATGGTAAATGTTTTGGTACTTTTAAGTGTCTAATATTGTGGTCCCTGTGAGTTAAAAGCATTTATGTATATTATGATATAAAATATATACATAAATGTATGTATAATATGTTTATAAACATGTTTATAAAACTGAAGCAACTTATATTGTGCTTGAGTTCTGGTTTCATACTCTTAACTCCCTGAATATTAGATATCAGCGTATAATGGATTTGTCAAAATGTATGCAACAGGTAGAAAGAGGCGTGGCCGACTCAGTGATATGTATTAGTTCTGGATCACGAGGAGAAGTTGAGTCGATCAAAGCAATCTACTAAACTATAGCTCCATTTTGTATATTTTTAATATATATTACATTATGCTTATTATATTTATAGTATTATCGATAAAAATCGATAGACTGACTTTATTTTGTGAGCCTAGTTTGACTATACCACAAAACCAAAAATCACATTCAAATATCTGTGAAGGTTTCTGGAACGAATACACAGATGTTTGTATGTTTCGAATTTTAGTTATCTACTCTTTGAACAGCTCGCAAAAAACCTATAAAAAAAGAAAAAAAACAAAAAAAAAAAAAACTAAAGACTTGTGCTTTGGCTCACACACACACACACACACATACATCTGAATGTCATTACCAGGCTCTAAATAAATAATTTGATTAGGAAAGTCCATCAAGGAGGAAGAGTTTTTCAATAATTAAATTACCTTACTGTGTGGATATGTGTGTGTGTGTGTGTGCAAGCAACTGTACATGTATTGATTGTCATGACTGTAGCAAAAAAATGAGCAGAATAATTGAAATTGCAGCTCAGCACAGGAGTAAGGGCACTTCCTAGTCAGGAAACTTTTGCTTAGGAAACCCAATCTCGCTTCGGCAACATGTTTTCAATACAACTGAAAGCCCTACAGTAATCTGCAATTAACTAGGTAGTAGCTCTCATTCTCTCACCTGTTTTTCAGTCGCTGAGCAGTGCGCTATCTTGCGGGTAGAGGTTGAGTGTATTAATATATAATAATAATTAATATTCAATATAATTTTTGTTCGCTTTGTTAGCCAAAGTTATTTTTAAATTGGAAAAGCTTCTCTTCTGTTATTTTCTGTTAGAGATTTTTTTAAATATAAAATTGTTGACTATAGCATTTGATAGCTATGGTAATTGAATCTTCATATACGATATTTTTTCAATGCTATAAAAACGACAAAAGTTATCGATTTCAAATAATTATATCAACACTCAATACAAAAATAATTCAAGTATTTATTTACTTGGTAAAACTTTTTATCTGTGTTTTGCATATCAAGTTTTTTATTTTATTTTTTTTTTTATAGATTTGAAAAGCTAAGACATAGGCTTAATTATGTGAAGCTCAATGCATGTTTTTCATATCGATTTAATAAAACGGCCAAAGTTATCGATTATTTGGAAAAAAGATAACAATACTCAACCAAAGTTTTCATTAATTTGGAGCAACTTATTATCTGTGTTGCATATGGAGTTTATTTTTAGCCTTTTAAGACAAATGCTTCATTAAGTAAAGCCCGATACAGGTTTTTGTATCGATTTTATAAAAACGAAAAAATTACTACATTATTTGTAAAAAAAAGATTATTTACATATACATATTTATAAACCATACATGTTGCACTACAGTTCGGCATCTGCTGCTGGATGGGGCTGCCCCACGCTTTCTGCCGCTTGTTAGAGACATTATAATAGAGCCGCTTTAATAGCAATTTTCATTGACGAAAAGACAATCAAAATGTCAACTGCTCTCAAATTACAACTTGAGATGATGTCAGAAACATTGGCTAAACCGATGCCCTAATGAGCACTTGGATTTTTATTTCAGGAAAATTCCAGAAAAATTATAATGTGCAGAACTATTTTAGTTCTTAATTTGATTGTTTAGATGGGAGCTCTTCAGTTTTCGCAGAAACAACTTGAGATGCACTCACAGCTTCTTCTTCCTCTCCGCCCACAAATTCATCGAAAATTGAAAAAGAAAATAAACATTTGCCTATATATAGAAGACAAATCAAACAGGGATAGAGAAGGGGAGAGAGAGGGAGCGAGATGTATAGAGGAAGTTAGAGGGAGATACTCTATAGAGAGGGCAAATGATTTGACTATTTTGGCCCCTAGTTATATTATACAGCCACAGCCACAGCCGCAGCCACAGAGGCCACACATGCTGAGATAGTTGAGAAGATTCGCAGTTGACGCTACGACGACGACGACCAGGATGGCAGTTGTAATTACGTGTCCTGGGTTTTCGGAGGGGCTGAGGGCCACAGAGCTGGAGTTTGTTTGCCTCTTGCCGCTGACAAGTGAGTGTGACTCAGGCTCAAGTGAGCGTACGTGTGCGTGTGTGGGCGGGCGTGCTTATGAGCCGTGTAAACAAGCAACGCCCGTACCGTGTCTTGTAATCGGAGCGTGCTTAGGGCCGGAATGTACACACCACCAAATCACTTCCCGAAAACGATTTCGCGCGCTTTTCGCCACAGCGCGAAATCGACATCGTAAATGACGATGCACTAGAAATTTTAAAAATTATAGTTGGCTTTCACTTTAACTGATTTCATCTTGTGTTATTTTTTCTCGCTTTGCAATTTAAAATCTGCTGATTGGCCTTGCAGTGCAAAGCTCCAATCAGAACAGCTGCTCGTCTGCCGCGCTGCATGTATCCCACCTTAAGCCCTTGTCAAAGGACGCTTTTATTTCAAAGCCTGTGAAAATGAATACCCGTAACGCAAGCAGAGGCCATTATGCAGCCTCTTGACTTATTGATAACTGCCGAACTGATTTTCGCAATTACTTTAAAAGCCAAGCTGAGGGCGGGCAGGAGTGGGCGAATAGGCGATGACTGAGTGAGTGACTGACTGAGTGATTGACTGACTGATTGAGTGCCTGGCTAGCTGGCTGCCTGGCTGGCTGGCTGGCTGGCTAGCTGGCAGTCAGCTATTTAGCTTTCAGCTGAAAGCAAGCGCGAAATATGAATGCGTAATGCAAGCCACATGCCAAATGGGCTAACAGTCAGTCAATGAAATTACCGCTGGATCTGCCCCATCTCTCGCATCTCGCTTCTCACTTTCTCTCTGTCCTCTCTCTCTCATTCATTCCCTCATGTTTCTCGGTATTCCAGCTCAGCTGCGTATTTGATTGAGAGTTGTTTTTTTTTTCTATACTCATTCATGAGGGCGAAACCGAGTATATTGTTTTTTTTATCGCGTTGATAATTAAAGGTAATATGGCAATATTATTGCGCTCACTAATTTATTTAATTATTTTTTTTTTTTTATTTCTTTATATAATTTTTTTATTAAAAAAAATTTTTGATTTTGATTCATTTTTATTTATTTATTTTTTTATTATTATTTTTTATTATCATTTTTTTATATATATTTTTTTTTATTTTATATTATTTATTTATAAACTATTTTGTTTATATTTTTTAAACATTTTTTTATTTGTGTTACTTATTTATTTTCTAATTTTTTAATTTTATGTTTTCATATTGCTAATTATTTATTGTTATTATTATTGTTATTATTTATTTCAGCTTATTTTATTTTTTATTATTATTTTTTTTTTGATAATATTTATTTATTTATTCAATTAAATTAAGCTGATGTCTACTCCGTTGACTTGAAATCAATTATACATAATGTATATTCATATACCGCTTCGGGGCGTGGCATATCAACGTTTTTCAATATCTTGCAGCTGGCAGCTCTTTGACCGTGAATGAGTATTATGCAGTCGGCCACGCCCGTCGCGCTTTGCACGTGTTTTTTCCTGCTCCTTTCTGCTTTCTGTTGCCAGTCCATACGTGCTGCGTGCTGCATGCTGCGTGCTTCATTCTGCAATTGGGTCAAGGCTGCTGCAAACGTATTTTCTTTTCTGTTGTTTTTTCTTTCCTCTTTTTGTTCATTCTTGTTTTTGTTTTTCTGTTATGCCAATGCTAAATCGCTGGCAATGCCAAGAGTAGCTAGCATCAAATTGATATCAAGATCAAGGCCGACGCGCTGGCCAGCAATGGTTTTTATTGCATTTTCATGTCGCATTCAAGTGCAAAAGAGTGCAGCATACTTTGCAGCAGCTGCTGCTGCAGCTGTTTTGGATTAACAAGTTAAATTATGGCTGCTTTGCTTTCAGCCTTTCAGCACACACGCACACACGCACACACACACGCACACATGCACATATAAATCTCAGTCCCAGTCCAGGTCTAATTTCAAGTTCAGGTCATGACAATTTGTCGTCGCCTCAGCTCGTTTCAAAGGCTTAAAGCATCTAGTGTGAGTGTTGTTGTTGTTGTTGTTGGGCTTTGGCTTTGCTCGTCCAACACAGAGCTTATCAGCTGCGGCACAGCGTATAGCACCCGCACCATAAGCCTCAGTCCGCTCTTCCGGCGCACTTAATGCCCATTTAATGACTCCACCATGTTCTGTTAATTATGCGATTTTTTGGATGATACCATCAACAAGAGGGGACCGGTGCGGCTGCGGGGGCGGCTGCAGTTATTTAACCAGCGCTCTTTTTAATGGCTAAATGGTAGACAGTGAGTGCTCGGTGTGGCTTGCCTTTTGTTTAGCCAGCGTAGCTCTGTGCTTTATTGATGGCCTGATGACAGCTAAGCTCGGGGCTTTCACATGTAATGGTCGTGTTTATGTCGGACCCCAAAACTTGGGCCTGCCTATCTAAGAGTCCAGCGAGCGCTCTGCTCTAGCAGTTGGCCATTTCGGCTGATGCGCTGCCAACTGAATTTGTCGCCGCCGGCCAATGTCAATTTGGCTTTCTAGATGCTCGCCCCGCTGAGATGCTGTGCCTCAACGGCGCATCTCATGGCTTGATTTATGTACGGACCCGGGGCCCGGGGCCCGGGGCCACAGAGTGCACAGGGGCCGGACGGGGCTGCAGAGGCAGCTGGCTGGGACTGGATTTGAGTTATTTATGTAAATGCACGAATTGTTGCTGCTATGCAACATCCGAGTTGTTTATAATGTGCCCACCCCTCGCTCTCAACCGCACCCCTGCGTCAGCCATTAGGCATCGGCCTCCAACACGTGCTGGCTTAGCCCGGGATAATGCTCCAAATGCTGTGGGTCAACTCTTCTTGGGAGCATTCGCTTCCTTGGCAATAACTCATGATGATTTGTCGCTTCTCTTCACACTCTTTGAATTCTCACATAAAACAGAACAAGGAAAAAAAAAATAAACAAAAAGAGAAACTGAAATGAAAAATACTCAAATGGTCGACGAGGGGGATGTAATTAACTGTAATTAACATTGACAGTGTGCTCTGCCTTTGTGCCAAATTTGAGCAAACCCGCCCACAGCGGACCCGTTCGGATTACTTTCACGTTACCTTTTTGTATGTGGTCGACTTGCTTTTTCCGTTCTCCGTATTTTGTTTCCTCTGCTTCTTCCCTTCCGTTTCACTTTCACTTTTATTAATTTGTACTTAACTTTGTTTTTTTTTTTTTTTTTTATATTTAATTTTTTTTTTTTTTTTCTACGGAAATTCCTTGAAGTTTTTTCCACAACAATCTCGGCTATTCTGCACTTTTTTTCTGTTCATTCACGAAGTGAAGTGAGTATATTGGTTTTGGACAAAGTCCCTCTGGCTGTCCGTCCGTTGTCCATCTGCAGCCCTTGCTTAAGTATGTATTAATAGAGGGTGTGTTTGTTTGATGAAATTAGAACATTTTCCGGGTACGCCCGCTAGGACGTGGCAAATTAAGAATTGCTATTTATATCATGCTGAAAAGATATTTACAGTGCTAGAGACTAGATATTTGGAATGTATTCTTGTCCTACCGTACCTACTACCATAGATTAAAATGATATTGCCTTCCATACTCCAGGGCAAATGGACATCTTCACCTTCAAGATGACCTAAATGCATTTCAACTTTGGTGTGTGGCAAACCAGCTTGACCTAAATTGCTCAAAGTGTATGACAATGACCTTCAGTCGTACCGTTCCTCTAATTGTTGATTATAAAATTAGCAATATTTCCTTACGACGCATCTTTACAGTCAAAGATCTTGGTGTGGTCTTTGACTGTAAACTTAACTTTAATCTTCATATTTCTACCATCATTAATGAAGCCAAAAGTGTGCTTGGCTTTATTAAACGTTGGTCTAAGGAATTTAAAGATCCTTTTATTACCAAGCGCTTATTTACTTCGCTTGTGCGTTCTATTCTAGAGTATTGCTCTGTCGTATGGTCTCCGCAACATAAACTGTATCAGGATCGTATCGAATCGGTCCAAAAACAGTTTCTTCTCTTTGCCTTAAGAGACCTTAGATGGGACAGTAATTTACGATTACCGTCTTATCATAGTAGGCTCCAGCTAATTGATCTTCCATCGCTAACCAATCGCAGAACAATTTTAGGAATTGTTTTTCTGCATAAATTGATTAGTGGTGATATTGATTCGTCCTCTTTGTTGGGTCGTCTAAATTTTTTGGTTCCGTCCCGAGCAACTAGACACTATCGTCCGCTTCATTTACCTGTGTGCACTAGGGATTATTCTTTGCACAGTGCGTTTCATGTTCTTTGTGTTAATTTTAATAAATATTATCACGTTTTTTCCTTAGAGCTCTCTCCTTCTAAAATAAAAAGTGTACTATCAGCTTATCTTAGGGAAATCACTCACAATGCCCAGGCATAAGCATTGGCATACGTTTTTGCTGCTAATGTTGTGTTAGTGATTTCTCAATTCTATTCTTATACTCTATTTTTGGCTCTTCCCTTTCTCTTTTCTTTTTATTATTTCTTATTCTTTTTATTAACTTTTCTTGCAACTTCTTTTATTACCGTCCTTTTTCTTTTTCTATACTTTATCTCTTCTTATTTTCTTTTTTTTATTATTGTTTTTTTAACTTTTATTTATTTATTTTTTTTTTTTATATTATTATTATTATTTTTTTATTTTTATTATTATTTTAAGAATTATTTTAATTATGCTAGATATTGTTAATAACCAACATTTTAATATTTTGTTTTTTTTAAGTTTCTTACTAACACTTTCTTTTCATAGCTTCAATAGTATCACTGACCATATTTGGCTGTGAGACGTGGGCATAGCCGGCCGGACTGGCAAATAAAATACCCCCATCGGGTTGGTGTTACTATTTGAAATTATATCGTGTACTTTGTATAGGCTTTTTTAAATTAAAATTGACTCTCGTTTTTGTCAATAGCTTTAAGAAATAAATAAATAAATATGACGGATATATCTATATCCATGGGGAGCGTGGTGAGCCCCAAAAGCGAATATTTTTTACAAATTTTAGAAGTAGAGCCCGAATCCATATTACAGTTACATTACCTCCTCTGCCGATTACCAAATAAATTCTTTTACCTCGCATTTTGCAAAAACCCTGTAATTTAGACGATTTTGCAGCGTAAGCACAAAAAATTTTACTTCTATGTTACCCAAGGCTTTTACCAAGAACAATAGGTCTACGCCGACAGGGGGTGTGGAAAATTGATCAAATTCGTATATCCTACAGACTTATAGTTTTATAAATAGATTTATATTGGCCTACTCCATTGACTTTGCAAAAGTTATCCCCATTGGGGGCGTGGTAAATCGGCAAAATCAATTTAAAGCAATATTTTGCAGCTGATAGCGAATGTGTATTCTGCAGTCGGTACGGCCTTGTTGTTTTTTTCACCCGATTTTCTGTTTCTATTCCACATATCAATCTCCCATTACAGTTGCTATTGTTTGCAGTCTCTCCCGGTCTCTTTCGCTCTCTCTCTCTCTCTCTCTCTCTCTCTCTCTCTCTCTCTCGTTCAGTTTCCCATTTTTTTGTTGTGGCCATAAAATTCTTTGCGTAGCATCTGGCCAAGTTACCACGCCAATCAAAAGCTCAAATATTCAAATTGTTCAATGAAACGTTAATTATGCGCTTTGCCATGTGCCATGCCATCGGCTCGCCCATTAGCCGTAGTCAACCCAATTTGCCAGCAACCCAGCCAGCCCTTATGGCAGCTTCATTTTTTCCTCTTTCTGTGTGGGTGTGTGTGTGTGTGTGTTTTTTTTTTTTTTGTCCTTTGCTATCTGATTCTATTACGTGCGCATTTCCATACACATTGTTATGGCATTTACCGTTCAAAATTTGTATCGATATATGCGCATAATTAGGAGCCGAAAAGGAACTTTCAGCGGAGCAACAGTCTCTAAAGGGAGGGGTGGGCGGAAGGCGTGGCGGGGGCGATTTGGATAGCTGATAAATGTGCGAATGTTAGTCAATGGATAACAGATCTAGCATTGGCTATCTCTTTCACTCTCTCACTCTCTTTCTCTCTCTCTCTCTCACTCTCTCTCTCTCTCTCTCCGTTGCACTCTTTACAGCTCGACACTAATTTGAAATCACTTAATACAATCATTTACAAAAATGCAAATGTCTGCCCGAAAGTGTGAATGTGTCCATGTGCGTGCGTGCGTGCGTGTGTGTGTGTGTGTGTGTGTGTGCCAGTGTGTGCTGCTTATATAATAGACACTTTATTACCATTAACTTAATTTACATTTTATACAAATGCGGCGCGAGTGAAGTGGTAAACGTGAAAAGGGTAAAAGCCTCATTGTGAGTGTGTCTGTGTGTGTGTATTTCTATAGGCGTGTGCCTGTGCACAATATGTATGTGTGCGTGCTTGTGTGTGCACTTGTATACGTAGCATAATTTGTGTGTAGATGCTGTATGCTTGCCTTTTGCCATTCAGCTTTGATACTCTTTGCCGCAGTTATGAACATTTTGTTAGGAAGGGCATAACATTATGTATGTATGAATGCATATGTATATACGTGCATACATATATACATATAAGTATGTATTTATGTATGTTCTTTTTCTATATCAGCAATGATATATTTACTTAAGATTCAAAATTATCCTTAAATCTGTCTTAGCATAGAGAGGGACTTTTATATCATAAATAACTGTAATCTAATCAAATCAAACAGAGTGTGAATGAGGGAGTGAGTAAGAGAGTGTGAGAGGTTGAAACAGAGAGAGTGCGAGTGAGTGAGTAGCACAGATAGACAAAATGCAGCAAACTTTGCTTTTTAGCCAACTTTGTGCTGCGAAACTTTGCAGTTAACTGCCTGCAGGACACTAATTGGCAAAAACAATAATAAGCCAAGTCACAGATAAGCAGAAAATAAGCAGATTGAAGTCGTTTGGCCCGCCCACCATCGCCAGTTGTTGCCGTTGGCTACATAAGCCGTTGCCACTGTGTCACTGTGTCGCAGCTGAATGACGTCTTGCTGCTGCTCCTAAGGCAGCTGCATAGCCATGCACACAGAATTTGTATGAGCATACATATAATACTATCAAATTGAGAGCAATTAAAAAATGATTCGCTTTTCAATAAATCTATTTGAAGCTGAGCTCACAAAAGGCTTTGCCACTCGCTTAACATCAAATGCGAATTTGTTATCTCAATAAGCTGCTCGAATTATGAATGCACATTCGAAACTTTAAGCTGATAATAAAATTTGCAAAAATAAGCGCATGACTGTTAACGACTGAGCAATACTCTGCAGGGAATGGCAAGGATTTTAGTATATATATTATTATTATTATTTTTTTTTTTAAATGTTTAGTTGACTTGAAGTATTTGCTGCTGTAATTCGAGTGGAATTTCTTTGTGGAATTTGAGCAGAAGTCAACTAGGAGCTTGTCAAGCTAAGCTATTTCGCTTGTTGATCTACTACTATCTATTACCTTATAAGCCCGACCGATTGCCGTGCACCGGCGTCAACAACTCATATAAATTATATTTCAAAAATTCAATTTGCCGCTCTGCAGTTTGTCGCTGCTGCAGCTGGGTGGGATGAATGCCGCTCGCTAATCTGATAATGAGTGTAAATTTATGATTATGTACATGCATTTAATGGAGCACACCCAGCTCACAGCTCACAGTTCGCAGTTTCCAGCTCCCAGCTCAAGTCCCACTCCATTTGTGCGCCAAACAGGCATTAGCCTGCCTTGCCCCCTGGGCGTCCCTCGCGTCAGCTTATCGCATGCAAATTGAGACACTTCTCTCTCAGTGTGTGTGCCAGTGTGTATGTGTGTGTGTGCGTGTGTGTGTGCCTGTGCGTGCAGCATACTGACACGCCCCTGGGGAATAACATTTTTCATGCGTCCAGGGCCAGGTTCGAGGACAGCGCGCATCCTCGTGTCGAGGACAACGACGCGTCGTCGCGATGTCGCCCGGCATCATCCACTCGATGATTCTGTCAATTTGAGTAAATCTTTTTAATGGATCGCAAAAAATTAATCGTGTGGAATATTTTTGAAAGCATTCGAGAGCCATGCACAAGCCTGCCCACTCTCTCGCTCTCTCTATATCTCTTGCACTACTCAATTTGCGCTCTCCCTCTCCCTTTCTCTCTCTCTCTCTCTCTCTGTTTATCCTTTTGACTGCTTGCACACATACATAGTAGTTATGCATGAAGTTTTTCGCCAATCTGATGTGCGGATGCGAGTGCGATTACGAGTATGTTCCATAAGTTCGTGAGCTGGTATATAAACGGCCACTTAAGTTATTTGTCAAGCGGAAATCGATTTTAGTTTTCAATTTTTGTTGCTTAGCTGCACGCTCCAGCGGCCCAGGCAACCCAAGCAGACCCCCACCCCTACCTTTCAAAAAAAAAAAAAAAAAAAAAAAAAAAAAAAAAAAAAAAATAGAAACCCTAAGCCCCAATTTGGAGCCATAGCCCATACATACATGTTGGGCAACCATTGAGCCGAATCTGTTCATGAATTTTATTGCGCAGCATAATAAATAAATTAAATTGCATATTTTATATATGTACATGCGTCTGTGTGGGTCCTACATATATGTATATACAGATTTGATATTTATATAACTGCGCCTTGCCGCTCGTTGAGCAATTTATTAGTATTATTATTATTTTGCAATCCACAATATACGCACTCAATTTTAATTTTGGCCAACGTTTCTATTCCCCGCTCTCGACTGTCATCATAATGTTTCATTTTGAAATTCAAGTGTGTTTGGCCTGCGCCAAGTGCTACTCAGTCAAGTGTGTGCAAAGACAGACACAGAGACAGAGACAGAGAGAGAGACAGTGGCGAGAGAGGGGCAGAAAATGGCGGAGAGCCTGACCTACACAAATTGGTTTTGTATTGGACTTGTGTTTCAGACTGGGGTTAGCAAATCAATGGAACTACTCGTGGACGTTGGCCTCCAAGGGACTCTGTACTTTATTATCAACAAAAAGAGAAATAAAAGAGAAAAGGGAAAAAAAAAGAAGTGCATTAAGATTCTGGTAACATACGGCGTGTATGCTATCTGAAATGAAATCAAATGTTTTATTTCGTGCAGCTCAACAAACGGCAATTAAGCCCCACAATTAGCTTATCAAATAATGAGCAACTCTTCTCATGTTTCGCATTAGTGCAACATAATATGTTTTAATGAGTGCTACTAAACCGATTCTTAATCGCCTCTTAGTATCGAGTGCCATAATCTATCATTAATCCAGCGAGCAACTTGCTCGAGCGACTTGCTCGATTTGCAGTTAGACTGAGTTGGAGTTAAATTTAACCGAATTAATCACAATTTAAATTCTGCTTAAGAAGTGTCTTATCTTTCTGTATACCATAGCTTATGGGTGTAGATTGAACAGCTGTCAATCAATCAGTCACAGTCAGTTATTTAACCAATCATTCAGTTAATCAATCCGCTAGTTACTCAACAACTCATTCATTTATTCAGACAGATTACTCGACTGTCAATCAATCATTCAATCTTTCACTCGATTCCGAAATCAATATGTTAGTCGTTCAATAAATCTCAAATAATCAGCTACGCTTTCAGTCGATCAAGTTATCTATCCTTTAAGTAGTCATTCGAAAGACAATCTATCAGTTAGACATTCATATCAATATTTCAGTTAATCAGGAAAGAAATCAATCAAGTAATGCCAGATATTCAGCTACTCCTTCAGTCAGTCAGTCATTGAGCCACTCAAACATATAGTCTCATCAATCAATCAATCCTTTAGTCAGGTTTTCAATCAGCCAATCAGTTAGTCATTGTCAATTATTCAGTCAAGTTGCCAGTCAGTAAGCTAGTGAATTAAACAGTCGACTAATCGGGCAGGAGCTCGGTCATCAATCAGTTAAACAATAAATCAATCACATTGATTGACTGCGTAATCAATCAGTCAATCTGTCTATCTGGCGATCAGCCCTGTCATAAATCTGTCTGTCAGTCAGTCTATGCTAATAATTCACTATTATATTTAGCAGTCAGTCCACGAATGAGTCAGTTCGTCAGTCAATCAAGCAGTCAATCAGGCAGCACCAGTAAATTCGTCAGTTGGTCAATGATTCAATGAGTCAATAAATCAATGAGGCAGTAAGTCAATGAGTCAATGAGTCAATGAGTCAACGAGTCAATGAGTCAATGATTCAATGAGTCGATTAGTCAATAAGTTAACGCGAAAATTAGTCAATGAGTCAATGATTCATTGAGTCAATGAGTCAATAAGTTAACGCGAAAATTAGTCAATGAGTCAATGATTAAACAAGTCAATGAGTCAATGATTCAATGAGTCAATGAGTCAATGAGCCAATCACTAGGCATTCAGTCAGTCGGACAATCAATGTCTACCATTTAGGAAGACTTTCAAATAAATTTCAGTTCAATCACTCAACCAAGAATCAACGAAGCCAGGCGAAATAAACAGCTTAAAAAATATACACAAAATCTTAAATAACATTTACACACACATACCTATGCATATACAATACTTATAAGTATGTAGGTATATTTTCCGATATTTTGAGTCCGCGGTCAGCAGATTGTGCTGGGTGGAGAGCCATAAGATATTCATGCTAGGGTGCATTACTGGCGGAGCCAAGTTTGAACTTTGTTCATTTGGTGGGTGTTGGTGGTGCCCGATGGAGCCTGGTGCTGCTTGGTGCTTGGTGGCTGGTGGCTGGTGGCTGGTGGCTGGTGGCTGGCATTGCCTTGGCGATGGGCTGTGTTCTTTGACCAGCATTTCGCTTTGGCTGCGTCGAAAGATTAATTTGAAAAATATTTGCGGTATGTGCAAAATAAACTTTTTCTTGTTTGCCCGAAGCCGTTCGGGGCGGCAGCTCACAAATGATTGCGCGAGCAAAGTTTATGGCTTCTGGTTGCCATTTCTTATTAATGGCACTGCCGAAACTGGAATTCTTTTAAAAATTAATAAAAACGATTGCGATTGCACAAATACACAGAAGGACATCAGCGGCGGCTGCTGCTGCTCCTGCTGCTTTAAGCCTTTGGTCAATCTCAATAAATTTTGATTTTCATATTCCTTTTATTTTCAATTTTATTTTTTATGTTTTATATAAATTCTCATTTTACTCTTGACTTTATTTGCATGCGCTTGGCCATAAATCTTCGACTTTGAGTTTGACTGCATATTTATAAAGTGCTTTGAGGCATGCGATTGAATGTGGAAAAAACATTTGGCTCGACTGGGAAAGTGCGAATAAATTGAATAATTCGAAGTGCGAAGCTAATTTCTAAAGGTCCAGCACTCCTTTAATATTCAATTTATTTATTTCCGTCTATTATTTGCATATTTTCATTTGAGAGTCCTAAAATTAATGATGGTCATCAAACGCAGGCAAAAATGATTCGAACTCAATTTCTTTTGGTCCACGCTGATTATGAGAGTCTGTAGTAAAGAGACTCGAAGAAATCGATAGCAAAATTATCAGAGAATTTATGAAATATTTCATATCAATGTGAAACAGACGAGAAATTATTTGGCCTGCAGTTAAAAGCTCTATTGAGTTTTTGCGAGCAATTATTTACTTGCTGACAATATTAAATTTGCAATAAATATTTTCGTCTTTCTATCTCGCTCTTAGATATTCGATATATCTGTTTGTGTGCCAGGTAACACCCCAGTTAGCTCATTTTTGCATTTTATGCAAATATTTTCGCTAAACGAGTTGCAATGATCATTAACGATAGGAAATTGTGAATCTACTGCAATTTATTGGAAACTCATAATAGCGTTAGGTATAGAAAATCAATGATAAACTCGTTCTGCTATAAAGGAATACATATTTCAAATTGCAAGTCTCCATCTTTGGATATTTCCAAGATAGTTACGTTTATACGGGCGGACTGACGGACGGATTAACGAATAGATAGACGAACGGGGAGACGGTCAGGAGGGCTGATAGATGGACGGACGAATGGACAGACGGATGGAGGGATGGAGGGACAAACGGACGCACAGACGGAATGAGTGGATGGACCAAGAGACAGATGGACGGACGAACCGATGGACGTATAATCGAATGGTCAGACGGACAGAGGGACGGCTAGGAGGTCGCATATACGGACGATGAGATAGACAGATGGACGGATGAACTAATCGTTAGACAGACAGATGGATAGACCGAGTGACGAGCTCAGCTCCACATTCTGGTCAATAATAACTACACTTTATGTGCTCTATAAAAAATATACATAAATAAAAATATAAAAAAAACTCACTAACATATCATTCCGTAATGATAAATTATAATGTGTGAAAAGACTTTGCACTCTTTAGACTCATTGCTATAGTATTTATCATTGTCTGACTAAATGAAAATTAAACGGAAAATTTACAAATAGAATTACAGTTTTAAGCTTGATTTACGCGTGTATTGGCAGGAGAATGCTAACTGTATACCATAATACTATACGGAAAATAAATTATTGAATTCATTTTGGTCCGCAAACAAAGAGGAAAAAGCAACGATTTAACTATTTGGAAATGAATTTTGTGAAATCTCTTTAAATGCATTGAACATTGAACGGTATTAGACTGTATAAAAAGAGGAAACAAGCAGGAAACTATGAGTGCGTGTGTGTGTGTGTCTGTATGAGTGTGTGAGTGTGAGTGTGTGGTATGCTACATACATATATTATGTTGCCTCGCACATGCGCTTGCCCCTTTCGGCATCCAAGCAGGATGTTCTATGGGGCCATGGGCGCCCAGGGGGGGGGGGGGGTTGGGGGGGTTGGTTTGGAGTTGAACGAGAGTGTGTGGGTTAGCAAATTTCTATTATTATGTATTTGTTTTGCTTTTGCGCTTGCTTCAGTGCAAACAGAGCAAAATAATGTTGATTTTTTGCAGCTTTCACTCCAAATGTCTAAATGTCAATCAGGACGCAATGGGTAAAGATTCAGTTGGCAGTTGGCAGTCGAGAGTCGTGAGTCGAGAGTCGTGAGTCGAGAGTCGTGAGTCGAGCAGAGCTGGAGCTGCCAGCTCATGGGGATATAATACATTTTTAATTAAATGAAAGCAGTCAGAAATCTAACCGGCGATGCGAAGGACTCCTCGCAGGCATGTAGCAACGACATCCGCAGCAACCGCAGCCGGCGGAAGTGCTGCGGCTTGCGTGCCGCATAAGCCATAAGGAAGTTTAGTTATTTAGGAATTCGTCTTGGAAATTTACAGTGTTGCTGCTAGTAGTGCTGGTGTTTCTATTATTGCTGCTGCTGCTGCTGCTGCTGCTGCACAGGTGCAAAAGGCAATGGGCAAAGATGGTTTCGAGACTCTGATTAATTAGAGCTAATTATAAGCATTGCTACGAAATTGTTTCGCCGTTGCACAATGCTCGCCCGTTCGATATGGGGAGCATACTCGAATGAATTATTCATCATACTGTATTGACTATAATTAATTGGTAACTTATTCTATTTAAAATTAATGAATATGTACAAATATTTCATTACATTTGATTATTTATTTATGCTCCCGAATGATTTAACGTTTGCATGCTCTTGCTTTTCGCTTAATTTATTTATTGGACTCTCGTTCTCTCTCTCCCTATCTCCCTTTCTTTCTCTCTCTCTCTCTCTCTTTCGCCCTTATTGTTTTATGTTAAACATAATTATGCATTTTATTGGAGTTCATATCTGCACTTGATTTCAATTTCTGGGTAATTGGCATTGCTGGGCTTTGCGTAATAGTGCACGAAAAAAATAACCACATGCCAAATTACATATTCATAAAAGCAAACAGTATTATGAAAAAAAAAAAAAAATGAATAAATAAATAAAAAAATATTCAAATTACATTTTGTTATTAAATTTACTGATCACATTTTAATGAGTTTTTTTTTTTTTTTTAATAAATATTTTTTTGTGTTATCAAGCGTATTTGCATCTCTTTAAAGTTGAAGATTTTATGAACATCAATGAAATTGCCGAAGAGTGTCAAACAGCAAAAATGTTGTTTGCTTTGTATTATCTGAACCCAAATCGAATTTGTGTAACCAGCTTGTTAAAGATTTTAGCCAAGTTCACTCATAGCTCTAGAGCTATTTTATTTTATTTTTCTTGTTTTACGTATTTAAAAAATGAATTTTGTATTGTATTTTTTTATTTATTATATTCATTTGGTTTTTATTTAAGTTAGCTATTATTAATGCCGGATTCCATTAACAGGAATTGCTTCTCCCAGGGTTAAGCTATTAACAGAATTATGTTAATAGCATAGCTCCAACAGCAGTTCTCCTGCTGTTTCTCGGCACTTAGCCTTCCGCCGGGCTTTTATGGCACTTCTTAATATTTTATTTACTACACTTTTTTAGATTTCAATACATATTCTCTGTAATCGTAATTCAAATACATGCATAAATTCTTTATTATTTAAATACATACATATGTATATATTTTTTAGATATTTTATTTTAGTATACATGTAAGAAATAAATACATATAAAGTGAACTTATATATAATTCCATCTCAAACAAAGTTCATGCTTAAGACCTCAATTTGAATGCTGTGTAGCTCATCAAATGATATGCTTTTCTCCATTTCATTTGCCATTTACAAGAAAATGGAAACTTCTTCAATCGAAATACTAGGAAATGCATTAAGACAATACGTATTGTTTTCCGTCTTCAAGAATTTGTTCACTCAGAAGTAATAATATTGTGCGATTCGCAATGACTGTGCAAGCTGAAATAATTTGTTAAGCAAATTGCACTAGATACAGCTACTACGATTCAACTGTAGACTACTCTTTCATCAGAGGCTCAGCTTCAAATTGATTCGAGCATTTCGACTGAATCCTGGAGACACTATTACTATTTGAGCTGCATAGCCTTTAGTCAGGTGTAATTATTCTTTACCTTGCCTGGGCTGGCTCGCCCCCACACACATTGCCATATGCATGAATTTTAATGAAAATATAAATTTATACTTGGAAAATTCCTTAGGATCGTATGTCTAAAAACAAATATCCAATTCCCAATTTGCATTGTGGGCGGATCAGCCGTAACTGCAGCATCTGCTTCTATGATATCATGTCTTGCTCGTGGCTATATATAAATGTGTGTGTGTGTGTGTGTGTGTGAGCATGTCTTTATGTGGGTGTTTCTGTTAGCTCAGCGTATGGGTTGCTCAAAGTCGACTTATTTACTGCACACTTATTTGGATTTAATTATAAAGTTATTTTGCAATAAAATATCAAATAACAAAATTCATATAGGAAACAAGCAGGAACGTTGCAATGGCTCGGGCGTTACCGACTGCAGAACACTCATTCATGGCCCAAATGCTGTCATATCAAAGTTATCCAATTTGCCTCTCCCCCTTTTGGTTTATGTACAAAATTGATGGAGCATATCTACAGTAATTTAGTTAAATTTTGAGTTTGCAGCTCAACTATTGTAGGAGATACACTCACCCAATAGACGTAGATATATCCACGATATCTTTTTGATTTTGTATCTATTCTAATCTAAGTTTGAAATCCATAGCACTTCAACTACTTCCGAGCTAGCGAAAAATACATTTTCCATATGAGGATATCTTGAAACTTTATAATTTGGGTTATATGTCAAACGTCCATATGAAATGATTCATACGGACAGACGGAAGAGGGACGCACAAAACCAATATGCTCAATTCACTTGTGTGAATGAGTATAATTAGAGATTCCAAGCAGAAGAGCATGAGCAACGGGGCAACGAAGCAGGTGGTGCTGGTGAGGGTGTTGTGCTGGTGGCTTGGGTCACTGGCGCCCCACCCTCCGGTCCATCCGGTCTGTCACTGGCATTCAATCTTGCATGCTCTTTGTTACAAACTACATGTATCTGTGTGTGCGTGTGTGTGTTGAGTGAATAAAATAATGCAGCAACTGCAACTGGAAGCCCCAGGGTCACCCGCACGTGCCTTGGCCATCGATTGATCAAAAAATTGTTGGCAATGCGACTTTAATTAAACTGAAATACAATAGTCTTGCATCGCATGCGTCTTTAAGCAAACTCATTCCCTTTGACAAATTCGGATGCCCGAGAGCGTCGCATACAGCATCCATTGGCATTAGACCGGACCGGACCAGGCCAGGGAGCTGGGGATGGAGCTGGAGCTGTACTCAAACGTGAAACCCAAAGGGTAATCAACTGCACACTCCACTACAGCCGGTGCATTGTTTGCCATATAAGCCGATTAAGCCTAGGAGTGGTGCGTGGTGCACGGTGCGTGGTGCGTGGAGCGTGGTGCGTGCTGCTGCAGATGGTGCCAGCGCCCACGCATATCAAATCTGCCGACAAGCAGGCATATACCTGCACTTGAATTTTTAATTACCTGCTGCATTTTAATTAACAAAAAAAGGGAGAATAATAGAAGAGCAAAAAAAAAAAGACAGAGTAAATGTAAAAAGAAAGGTAAAGCAACGTCAAGCGACAGTTGTGAAAAGGCGGACAGTTGATGGCTGACTGGTTAGCTTTGGCCTTTAGAGCTGCTCCGACACGGGCTGCTATGAAATTAAAATTTATTTTAACCATAATCTGGAAAATTCAATGAACAACATGCGAAATCAATTGAATTCAATTTGATTCAATGGGATGGCCATGGCCATGTCGATGTGGATGTCGATGTGGATGTCGATGCCGACGTCAAGTCAATAGCAGCGAATTTGTTTGTTCTGATCTGTGCGGATTGAAATACAGTTAGGGATTCAAAGCCAGAGTCAGCAGCTCCCACATACAAGAGGGGGAGGCGATAGAGATAGATAGAGACAGATAGAGAGGTAGAGGAACAGCCACTGCATGACAGCTAAGAGCACTACAATTTTGCCTGGCCAAATGCAGTTGGTCTGGCCTGGTCTGGTGTGGTCTGGTCCGGTCTGGCTGCCTGTCTGTCTGTCTGTCTGTCTGGCTTGGCCTGGCCTGGCCTGGCCCGGCCCGGCCCGGCCTGACTTGCTGGCTATAGACGTGACTCCCAGATTGATGACTCTGCAAGTTGCTCGTGCCAGCGCCGTGCATGGCAATGGGGTAATTTGATTATCGTTTCGCAGATGGAATATGAAGCATCTGCTTCGATAGGTTCGCCAATGGCTATTTCACGATTTCACAACTGAATTGCCATACAAATTGTATCATAGAAACAACATACTGAAAAAGTACAAGTACTATCTATATACATATGTATTTCTATATATCCTCATTATATATCCTTTATATATGCTTCTTATTTATCCTTTATTTATATTTATTTATTTCAAAATTGAAGAAAATTGTGAAGATTTGATTTTATGATTTCTCCGACATTTCTCTATAAAAATTATAATAAATATGTTAAACTACAAATCGATAAAGCAACTTAAGTTTGACTTCAATGCGCGCTTATGAAGCGAGTAGACAGAGTATATTGGTTTTGTGCAATGCTCTAGAGATAGAGGCTTGATGTTTGGAATGCGAATTCATATTTAGACTTTGAAATGCTTTAGATTTGAGTAATACGCCCATTACTAAAGTTATATAACAGAAATGTGATCATTTTGGGACAAGGTAAAATATATATTGCGGACTTGACTAATTGAAGTATATCTGGAAAATCAATATAATACTAAATAGCAAGTTTTTATGTTCGATTTACACAAAAATGCAAATTATCGAGAATTATCGAGAACGATTTTTTTCAAGGGGATATAAATTGTTCGATTTATCGCGATGTTCCATTTAGTACATATGTATGTGTATGGAATTACTTTTGAAGTCCTTTATTGTTTTAATAGATATTATATACATATGTATATATGTATGTGTCTCTTAGAGCCCATATCCCTTGCCATGGGCTACAAATTTACACAGCTTGCTCTGACTCTAGCGTCCTTCCATCATCAACCGCCTCAAGTCTATCAGATTTGCCTCAACTATTTTCGCACCTTGAGCGAGTGCGATGCCGTCGCTGCTGCCCGATAGCAACACTCTTGCTGGTAGTCCCTTTCGTTTTATATAACTTTTGCTCTTTTCTGCTGCATCATCTTCCCGTGCTCCAGCGATTTATTTTTTTTATTTTTTCTGTCCTGTTGCTGATCCTGCAGTTGCTGCTGTCTGTTGCTGCCTGTGCCAAATGCATTTACTTGTTAATTCGTTCAACAGCAAACTCACTTTGCAAGTGTAAGTGTAAGTGTGGTTGTGTGTGTGTGTGGGTGGAAGCGTAAGTGTGAGCGTGTGTGTGTGTGGGTGTGTTTGGTTAGTTTCTGTTGTGCAATGCGCTGCAATTCAGTTAAGTTTTGATTGCTATTTTCGCTTCGCTTCCTGGCAGCGGCTGTCTTCGCCCCTGGCGTCCTGGCGCCCTGGCGCAGCCAGCGTTATCACAGCCGTTGCCTTTACCGTTACCGTTACCGTTATCGTTACCGTTAACGTTACTGTTCCCTCTACCTTAACTTTCAGAGGTGCCATTGCCGCTGCTCTCACTGCGCCCGCCGGCCATCGAGGCCTCGGCACAATGTTGCCAACAACAGCAAATGTGTGACATATCCGCTTCCGCTTGCCGCGCTAATGTATTAGAGCAAGCAGCACGCACACTTGCACCCTCGCAGCCACCCACTCACGCACACACACACACACACACACGCACGGGTAAAAACAGTGGCAACTATTTAAAACTTTTTTTTTTTTGTTTGCTTTTTGTTTTTAGTTATAAATTGTCGTTGCTTTGTATCATGCAAGAAAATATTGCGCTGACAAAAAATGCAAACGTGACGAAGACTGTTGCTGCACAAAAATGGGCGAGGGAGTGGGCGTGTTTGTGGTCGTGGCCGTGGCCGTGGCCATGCTGGCAGTGGTTGCTTGTGGTCCTTGTGGTGCTACGATGGCATTCAGCTACTAAAAAAAAGCAAAAAAAAAAAAAGAAAAGAATTCAGTGAAATGCTGTGTCTGCCGTGAACTGCAATGGACTGTAAAAAATTTAGCATTGTTTGGCTTTGTTTATCGAACTCAGCTTCCTAAGCTCTGCCGGGCTGCCGCGCTGCCTGCTGTCATCGCTATTGTCCTGCGCCCATGATGTCCTTTCCGCAGCACTTTCAGACGACATTAAATGCAGATATACGTAATATATTTGACTAAATTCCGAGATATTTCGAGCTGTCAAAGCGATTCCTGTGCAAGCGAATTTTCGGCGAGTTTCCAACCATAGTTATTATTATGGGTTGTACATTGTTATAATAATAATAATAACATTAATAAACAATGCGTTTTATAAGTTGACTACAATTTAATTGGGTTTGCCTGCGCTTGGGAGTTTTAATTCTAATTTAAATTTAAAATTAAATTTTAACTTTAATGTTAATTTTGTTTTAACTTTAATTTGAATTTGAATTTGAATTTATTTTAATTTTAATTTTAATTTTAATTTTAATTTTAATTTAATTTTAATTTAATTTAATTTTAATTTTAATTTTAATTTTAATTTTAATTTAATTTTAATTTTAATTTTAATTTTAATTTTAATTTTAATTTTAATTTTATTTTAATTTAATTTTAATTTTTAATTTAATTTTAATTTTAATTTTAATTTAATTTTAATTTTATTTTAATTTTAATTTTAATTTTAATTAATTTAATTTTAATTTTAATTTTAATTTTAATTTTAATTTTAATTTTAATTTTAATTTTAATTTAATTTAATTTAACTTTGACTTTGACTTTGAATTCTGATATTTTAAAAAATCATTTATAAATATATATGTATATATAAAAGTGTACATATTCAAGAATATAAAAGTTAGGAAGAACAAGGACGGAGAAAGCTCTCTTTACGAACTTAAGTACTTTGTGTTGGTTAACAACCCATTTAATAGTTGATAGTTGCTTTTTGTTGAGTTTTGTTAGCCATTTTATTAGGGTGAGACTTACAACAGAGCAGCGCAAGCAAAGTTTTTGTAGCGAACAATTGAATGAGCCATCTTTTGGCGCGTGTCCTTTGGCCTTCATTTAACTGATTTAAGATCAGGAATACGTATTTTATGCTTGTTGTCAAGACTCAAGGCCAGCATGGCTGCTTCTCTGCATTGATCGGCTTAAACAAATATGAGAATAAAAATTGCCTGAGAAACGATTTGACTAATATTTATATATACCATATATACTATGTATATATTTATATATATATATATATATATATATATATATATATATATATATATATATATATATATATATATATATACTATTAAAAGCGGCTTAAAGTTGCATTGTAAGTATCAAAGCATTAGGAAATAGAGCGACGGCCATCTTAATGCCGCTAGATGCATTTGCTATGGCTGATGCCGTCAACAGCAGCTTTATAATGACCGCAGACCGATACCAGTTTCCCCCCTCTCTCTATCGCCCTCTGTATCTGAGTATCTGTGTGTGTGTGTGCCTCCATTTTAGCTGTCATTCGTACTGATGCTGAGTGTTTAGAGCAAGGACTGTTTGGGTAGTTCATCGGGCGGTTGCCATAGAAATCTACGGTTCAAGTGAATAGGCCAGCTCTAGCCTGCTGCATGCCAGATGCAGTGCGGCAAGCCGCAATTAGGCGAGCTTAGTGGCTCCAGCAGCGACAGCCACAGCAACAGCAACAGGAGGAGCAAAAGCGGCTAGTTACATCATTCTCACACGCAAAAGGATTTTCGAAAATTTCACAAATATTTTCACAGATGCAAAGAGACGCAGAAGAGCAATGCAAATGCAATTTCCAGCAGCGACAACAGCAACAGCAACATCAGCAGGAGCTGCAGCTGCACCTGAAACTGTGACAGGTGATATCATTTGGACAACATGCACGTATACTGCTGTATGTCATTTTTAAATTCAACAAAGCCGAAGCTCGTTTGCCAAATTGTTGATAAAATTGCTGTAACCGAACACAGTTGCAACAGCAACAGCAGCAACCACAAGAACCGCACGAGTTGTTGGTCAGAAAAAAAAAAAAAACCAAATGAAAACAAATGAAAAAAAAGCAAACGTTGACTTAAAAGCTGATACACTTCAACAGTTTTTTGTGTTCACCAATTCTTCGCTCACAAAAAAAGGGGGAATAAATGGAGAAAAAAGAAATCGTGCTGACTGGCCCAGACTCTGTGGTCGATGGTAACAAGCATCCGAATGCAGTCATATACGGATGATCCAATTTGGTTTTCCAGCATTTCAATTGTCATGGCTACGCGAAAATATCTCAGCCCGACACTGGCTGGATGGCTGTTCATTTTGGCACGGCCAAGTGCTGGCTAAAATGGCAGCTAAGGATTGAGGACCATAAACCAATTAAATCCGACTTTAATTTCAATTCAATGCGGGCTCAAATGTTTATTTGCTGAGCCCAAATCGACTTTTGCCTGCGAATCCATCGATGTACGATGGGGCCACGGCTGGTAAATTGTGAGAAAAATCAAAAGTTTTCTAAAAAGCAATTGACCAAAGGGTTTAAGTCTGTGGGAAAATTCATAAGCGAAAGGGGCTATAAATTTAAGGAGTGGTAAAGTTAAAGGGTAATATTAGTTGTATCAGTTGAAAAAATTAAAAAAAAGGCGAAAAATATTAAATTTCCCTTTGAAAGCATATACTTAATAATAGCTAAAAAAATCCAAGACTTTTGCTCTTTGACGAATTAATTGCTAGTTCAAGTTAAGCTAGTTCAAATTTAAAGGCTTTCTAACTTTAGTAGACTGTAAATCGTCGGGACTTGATTGAATTTACTGGCGATTTTTGTTTGGTTTTATCAGGTGTGTAGATGATCTTGTTTACCATTTTTGTATCGCAAAAAGACTAACAATTCTTATTTTGTTTATTATTTTTTTTTAAATATTTAAATTATTTTTTATTACTTAGGTATAAAATATTCTTTTTTATTTTATTTATTTTTTTTTTGTTTGTATAACATGCATGCATATTGGTAATCATGTTTCTTGGTCAAAACATCATTTCCTTCTGTCGAAGTGAAAGACCCTGTCTAATTTATATTTTAAAGCTTGAAGAGCTGCTTTTTATTTATCACTTAAAGCTTTTGAAAAGCTTTCATTTTTGCAATGAAAACTGTGCACAGATACCACTGTGCAAGTCAGGTACAAATATACATAAAGCCACAGACGTTCACGTACCGTACCGTAAATTCATATATTTTTTAAACCTCAAAATAAGAAACCCACTTGAATTCATGATGAAAAGCGAAAAGTTATTATATGTGCACTCGCTTCGAAAGCAAATATAGTTCGGATAACCAGATATACATATATACGTTATATTCATATGAATATGCATGCAAAAAGCTAGGAGGTCCACTGCGACATAAATACAACGGATATATTCATGTCCGTTAATAAATCCCTTAATAAACTGTCGAAGCCATAAAGCAGGGATAAGAAGTAAGCGTATGATAGTTCTTCGAAGAGCTGATATTTAAATCATTTGATGTTTTTATGGTGCACAGGATATATATGCACGGCATAAATGTATAATATATAACGGAGTAAAAAACTACGGACAAACTGACTGACAGAAAGGAGAGACTGGACGAAAGGAGTGACCAAAGGACCATAGGACGAGGGACGGTCTGAAAGACGGACGAACTGAAGGACAGACGGAAGCACGCCTGGAAGCATTAAAGAGTGGGCGAACACAAAAATGGATATGGCTATATCTACTCAGCTCCCCGTTCTGATTTAGAATACAATATATATGCTTTAAGGGGTCTATCACCCCATCTTCATCGGCCTTCTTGAATTTCCATTTTCAATGGGTTCATGAAAATCTCCTTTATACAATATGCATTATGCACTTCAGACTCAACGGACTCGCATTAGTTAGTTAAGGCGAAAAGTTGAAGTGATTTATGATTCAGGTTGAATTCATTTAACTCAGATAATGACAATGCGAAATCTCCGCATTGTTGCAATTATAGACAGAAAACCTTAATAGGGGCTATTATATACAATTGTGTGTGTGTGTGTGTGTGTGTGTAAATGTCAAATGAGTCATCTCCTTTCAATTTGCTGCTCATTATTAATTCAAGTGAAATTCGTTTGATGGCAACTGCTTTGAATCGTTGAGCTTTTCAACAGAATCAATGCAAACTATGGATGCTTTTTACAGTAAGCAGCAACCGCCGAGTAGCAAAACAGTAAACAATGAACAGTAAAGGGCAAAGGGCAAAGAGCAGCGAGAAAAGAGCCCAATGTTTGCTTATATTTTATTCAATGAGCAGCACCTTTATTTTATATATGTATTTATTACTTTTTTATTTATTTTATTTTTTATTTCTGTTTCGCCGTGCTTAACACACTGTGCAACACATTTGCTTGAGAATGTGTCAGACGCTTAACTTGGCTGCAAAGCTGCGATGTACATTTACAGAAAATACATTTCAAGTCGGCGTTGTATGCAAGTTATATATAGATACATACATATGTATATACGACATTTAAATAGAGAGCTTAGAGTTTGCTATACCATTTAGATTTATAGAATATACTATTAATGAAGGTAGTATTAAAGTAAGAATATTTGTACCTACACACAATATGCATACAGGTATGCATCTACATATATGCATTTCTATCTTTTAGACTAGCAATGTAACTTGATATAGCGGCATTGTTCCAGGAGTTCTTGACAAAACAGAAAATTGTATACATATTTTAATATATCTTAAAGCAAGTAACTGGAGCTTGCGATTGCAAGCTCTACTATCTGAATATACATATATAGAAAAAGTGCCTCTGGCTTCTTGAAGGCAAGTCTTAAGTTTAAAGCTTGTTGGCAACTGCTAGTTACGTGTAACTACTCTATTTATAAATCATTTCTACTATCTACTCATTACATCGACTTAGCAGAAAATGTATAACAGAGAGCTTTGAGTCCGAGATTAAATATATACAAGATAGCACATCCGGTGTTGGTAGTGCAGAATCGACAGCTGGCCCTGTTAGCCCAGTTAATTATAGAGTTGAGTTAGTCAGAATTTAGACATCGGACAGCGAGATGCTGATGAGATGGCCAGGTGAAAAGCAAATATCAGTTTTCATTTAAATCCACAGAAATGGAATTAAATGTAGAACTATTCTCATTTGAGAAGATAAATAAAATACCTTAGCAATAGCACATAAATGAACGTCTAAATATGTGGAAAATTTGACAAGAATTCCAGTTCTATGAAATTTAATAGTAAACAAACTGATATTATTGGAGGTTTAGTGCTTATTCAGATGTGGGTGGTAATTTATGTCTACTCGTTTCTCATTTCGGTTACTGCTCCCTCTGAGCGTGTGCGTGTGTGAGAGAGGGATATCAATATAGCTGAATGCTCAAACTTGCTTCGGGTATTCCTTAGTCAGAGCGAGATGACTATTGAGGTTATTCGGATAGGATCGTGACTCTCTCATGAAGAAGGCACGACTAGATTGGCATTCAGTAAAAGCAAATTGTGAAAGATAGCACTCCCGTTATTCGTTAGGGGTCGCAGCTCTTAAAGCCTTAAGTTAGAATAGAATGTTAGCAAATCACAGTTTATATATACACTTTAGATATACATATATACATACATATAGATATATATTTAGAGTAGCCTGATACAAATTCAAATCAAAGAATTAGCATCACTCTATATATAAATTTAAAATTATAATTGAAATTCTGCCAGAAGCTTTTCACTCTATGACAACTTCAATCACACTCTCGTCAGTATGAACACAAATGCAATTAGATAGCCTCAAAAATGCTATTAAATTATATAAAAATAAAAACAAAATTGAGATACAAAGCATATATAAATTAATGTGTATTAAATTTCACGAAGTTGGCCAATAAAATATTAAATGCTATAAATAATAAACAGTCTCATTACCCACTCTTTCAACAGAGTTCCCCCTACACACACACACTCAGAAACTGTTTGCAAAATATTTCATATTTTTCAATAAATACAGGCCGGGTGAGGAGCCCATTATGCATTCGATCATAGGGGAGTGCAACGTTACGATTTGTTTGTTTGCTATTGATTGAGGATTTTTAGTCTGATAATGTATTAACAAACATAATGATGTGCACTTGCCACATTCATTATTTATGCATATGTGATGTGGGTGCAGCTGCTGCTGCTGTTGCTGTTGCTGTTGCTGCTGTGTGCAAACTTATTGCAAAGTCCATTAAATAAAGCTGCAGGGGCTGCAGTGGGCGTGACAGTGCTCGGAGAGCAGTGTGGAATGGCATGGAATGTGTGTGTGTGTGTGTCTGTGTGTGTGTGTGTGTTGGGGACATGCAGCAGTGGCTGTCAGAGCAGTAGCTGGATGTCACTCTGTCAATCTGTCAATTTGGCAAACGGTCAATATGCCAATATGTCAATGGGTCACATCGGTCACATCGCTCACATTGCTCACATCACTCACTCCGGTTTGTCGGACGTTTGGTCAGCGAGTCAATCAATCAATCAGGCAATCAAACAATGCGCTGTGCCGCAGTCAAATAAATACGCATGCAAATGGAGCTCGACAGAAGCTGAAATGTGAAAAGTGAAGAGCGCAGAGGTCATTGAGACCGGCAAGGACACTGTCGACATTGTGTATCTAATAAGGCTCACAGCGGCCTCTCATACAGCCGCACAGGACACGCACACACACACACACATACACATCGACGGTCAAAAGCAATTGATGTGTCTGGCGCTTGCCATTCAGTGGACCCACAATAAAAAACAGCACACCCGCACTCAGCCTAAGCTCTCAATCCAATAAAAATATAAAATAAATAAAAAATAAAGACAAAAATGTGAAAAAAAAGAGAAAAGGTTTTTCCCTATATTTATACCCTAAAGGAAACGCCAAATGGTTCAATGGGCTATAGTGGTTGGGCCAAAGTGTTTGCGATAGGCCAAAAGGCGGCGTCTCAGAGCAGATCAGCATGAGGATATACATATGTATATAGATATATTGATATTTACGTATGCTGTAAGAGCCAAGATCAGAAAATGGTTCTCCACTTCAGTACAGACTTGTTGATCTTGACTTCTATTTCTATTTATACTAAAGCTAGTTTATTTGAAATGCCTAGCTAGTTTTTTGCCTGTCTCTATTAAATATCAATCGAGAATGATTATAAAATTAGATTAATTGGCATGCTTAGTATTTACATATTTTCATATCGTATAGGGTAAGATTTATAGGAGTAGAGTTTGGAGCTCAGAGTATGCCGAGAGCATATAGAAAAGGAAGTTAAATTAACCAAAAGTCACAAATTTTTTCAAATTTTTTATTCAATGAGAGATAAAAATAAAAAATGAAAAATCTATATGAATAAAATTCACTTGGGTTATAATGGTATAATGCATAATATATACTTCATATATAATATAAATAAAGTGTAGCAGTGGTCAAACTCTGCTTTTTTACGCTAAACTACATTTTGAATGCTAGCAAGTATAAAAGTCAAGTTGACATGAAAATTGGATATGGAAATCCAATTGGAATTCCAATTGAAGTCAAATAGAAAACTAGCAATAGATAATCGACTTACTTTGGTTTATAGAGGTCTACAGCAAAACAGCAGGGTATCTGCTAGTCAATCAGCAGTCACAACAATACCGTTAGTTGTTTTGAATACAAGCGTTGGTCAAGTGTATAGAGCAGAGCATAACAATGCCTACATTGAGGGGACCGTGTGTATGTGTATATATGTGTGTGTGTGTGTGTGTGTGGCCAGGCTTGTTTGTCAATTCAGGGTTTGTTAATGTTGTGGGCGTGTTTCGCAGCATTTGTCAATCATCTATTTCAGTTCAGCTTCAGCACAAAGCGCAAAGTTTTCCCTTTTATTTCTATTATTATTATAATTTTTTTTTTGTTTTTTGCTGATTGTCACTTTAGATATGCAGGTCAAACAAAACGCTCAAGCGATTCGCTCGAGTAATCACTAATTAAAGCAATCCAGTTTGATATAATTCCGATATGAAATATGACAGCGAATGCTATGCGAGCTTAAATTGCAATGAACCCAGACGGAATGAAGCTGTCAAAGGTCCCTTTTTTTTAATATGCATATCGATGACAATACATTTTGTTGTTTCGAGCTTGATAGCATTAATTAAAACCAGTTGTAATATGCTAATTTATGCAAGAGAATTTGCTCATGTGGAGCAGCTGCACTGGACGAAAAACCATCAGTGGATTTGCTATATTAGTCACAGAGTTGATTATATGATGACATATAGTCAGATGTAGTTCGATATATAATATGAATACATAATAATATATAATTAATGTACATCTGCAAGTCATGTAAAAGATGTAAATACAGCCATTCGTGTTGCATTAATTTTATATAAATAAAGTAAAAATAATATAACTATTATTATTATTTTTTTTTATTTTGTTATTTAATTTTTTTTTGGGTCAGACTGTATTAATTTATTTACTTATTTATTTTATTTTATTTAATTTTTTTTAAGTAAACTTTGTCATTTCATATAATAATTTGATTTAAATTTATTTAGTAATAATTTAGTTTAACTTTTATTATTTATTATTATTGGTAAATTAAAGTATGCCGTTATGTTCTTTTTTATCTTCCAAATTTATTTTCTCAAAAAAGGAAAGCAAATTGTTTTAACGAGTTGGGAAATTAGTAAGATAATCATAATTGAACTTGAATTTATTTTTTCATTTGTAAAATATTTTCATAAAATTATACAAAATTTAGCTTTCATTTTATTTCAAGGACAATAAAACAGAATCCCGAATTTTGTGACTATACATATACAGCATATAAAGAGAATATTCAACATTGACGGAGAACATGAATAGTGCGCTATCCTGATGTCGCGCAGTGTATAAATTTATGAATTAAAAACCATAGTATTTGCATATAAATATGTCATAAATTTAATTTAAAATTGATTGCATAAACCTTTTTGTTTATCAACTGTGCATTCTTCTAAAAAAAAAATTAACTTAAACTTGTTGACATTTCATGAGTTTATTTGGTGGATTATGTTTCATATAGAAGTTTGGTGTGAGCTATTGTGGGTTAATTTTCTGAGTAAATGTGAAAATAACAGTTAGTTATGAAAGTGTGCGAGTATTTCGGGGAAATTGCGATTGGGTAAGTGAATTAGTTCTGCTGACTTTAGTCTGAAAAGTGGAATGAATATGCGAAGCATTTAATGTTAATGTGCTTGCTCTGAGTATTTATTATCTTGTTTGCTGATATATGTATGTAGTATATATATTATGAATTTTAGCATGAAGTCTCTCATTATGCCATTAATCCTGGCTAATGGAAAACAATGATTTCATGATAGCTCGCATACGTATATTACTTTAATCAAGAATATATACAATTTTATATATGTTATGATATGGAGCTGCCAAGATTATTTTCTTATATGTTTTAGTAATGAACATGTTTAAAATACAAGTTCATTTTGAAAAAAAAAAACTTTTGTCTATATAATTTATCAAGATTAGTTCTGTAATCTATTATTTTGCACTCGTTTTTGGCTAACTGACTAAATAGCTCAAGGCGTTATGAAAACTGAGGCAAAACTTTATAAGTCTCCAGGCCGTCATACATACATATGTACAAGCTCAAAACTTGAACGAAATTAATTTCAAGTTTCTGATTATTTTCACACACTTTGAAGTAAATAAAAATCATATTCCATGCCAAATTCTGTAGTGCCTGCCTCCTCCGAATGCCTAGCTCAAGAAAACTCTGCTTGAAATGGGCTGCAAAGTTTTCCAGCCACGCCCACAGCTGTTTGATTACTTTTCATTATAGAAATTAAAGTTCGCACAAATGAAGTTGGCTGATTCGTAATCTTGAGTTTTGTTTTTAGCGCAATCGCATACTAAAGGCAGTTAATTTGGTGTTGGCCTTAAAGTTAATATTGTGAAGTATCGCGCGCTCTCCCCTGCACCTCTCCCTCCCTTCTTAACCGTAATACTAAAAACTTTATAATTATTTAAGCGCGTTGTCATATTTACACCTGCTGCGGTATCCTCAACTATGTCCAGTTACAGCTGCCAACTGACTTGGCCCAAATTGCCACGGCTCTGGCCGTTGAGAGCTTGTGTCAAAGCAAAACTTCTTGGCCGTAATCACCGGCAGTGGGGGCCACTGCCTGGCCAGGGGATTGCCCAGCACAGCTGGGCAGCTAAGCTGACAGAGAGTTATGAAAATGGCCGGGTTACGGCAGTTGTCCACGATGCATAGCCACATAAATACAAAGTCTTGCGGTCTCTGAGTAATGCTGAAATTTCATTTCAACTTTCGCATAATTTTATGCTCATTATGGCAACTCTATTGACACACACACTCAAACGCACACGCACACAGCTGTATTAGGCCAAGTGAGAGCCATAGCACCAGCTGAATAGCGAAATGTCAATTCCCAAGACAGCGGCCATGTGGATCTGTGTATAGCCTTGCCAAAGCTTTAATTACTTTGATGCATGATTTTCTTGCCATTTGCAATTTGTAACAAGTCGGAGCGACGCTGCGGCTCAGACCGACTATGGAATGCTCTGCTTGAGTGTGAGCAATGAATAATGCTCACTGAATGAATCTGCTTGAATTCGAGTCAGGTTTGCTCCGACTCCTAGTTTACTGTTGACCCAATGTAGCAGCCATTGCCGGAGAACGGCTGACACAATTTCATTGAGGCATTGAGTTTCGCGAGCTTTCATACATTTTTCCTATGTTTAATATTGACTTTCTCAAAGGCGAGTGAATAATAGAGGTCTTAACCCTACTGATAGTATCGAGGAACAATTATGCCATTGCCATTATCTGCCATTGGTTGCAAATTCACTGATCTGCTTGTGATATGGGAGATATAATTATAGACTATACGATTATATCTTATATTTGAAATTTTTTTACTGACTAATAAATATGAGTAAACTCTTTCTCGAATTGTGCAAACAAATGTTTTTTCTAGCAAACTTATTCGAGTTGAAAAGAATAAAAAAAAAAAAGAAAAATAGCTACAAACTAAAAAATAATAAAAAAAAAAAAAAAATATATATATATATATATATATATATATATATATATTTTTTTTTTTTTTTTATTTTTTTTTTTTATTATTATTTTTTAGTTTGTAGCTATTTTTCTCACATATATATATATATATAAATTAAATTATTATTATTATTATTAATTATTTATTATTATTATTATTTTTATTATTATTATTTTTAATTTTATTTTTATTTTTTGCTTTAAAAAATTAAGTATTTGTGTTATTTGGGTTTTAATTTACACTTTTACACTTGTTAATAGCATTTTTAGTGGATTTACTGTAATATTTTTCGGATTTTTTTTTTCAATTAAAAAAAAAAAAAAACATTTACTTTTGTAACGATGGAGCTATCGATAGTATAAATAGCTAACCCACCGATCGCTCTAACGGGCGATTATTGGAAACGTTATCATGGTCTAGAGATCGGAAGAGCTTTTGATTTTAGCTCAGATGTTTAGTTATAGAATTTGTTGTCAAGGCTTTCCGTTTGCTATTTTTCCTAGAGTTGAGGTCTAAGCCCTTTGACACTAAGCCTTGACACTTAGCTAATCTAAGTTTGCAATTTAAATGAAAACGGTAGCTAACCTGTCTAGCTTACGAACTAGATCTTCGAATATCAAGTCATTCAGAATATATAGCTGACTGCGCTCTCTCTGCCTGCATGGCATAATTAGTATATCCTGAAAGAAGAGTATGCTCGCAACATGGATAATGAACAGGCTGGCTTTATTTAACCTGCCGCAGAGAGCACACAAAACACACACGCACACACACAAAACACACACGCACACTAGCTCATCTACACATTTGTATAGAATATTTATTTGATGTGTGGTTTCCTTTCGCTTTGCAGCTAGGACACGCACACAGGACGAGCGCTTATTCCCAACTGGCTAGCAATTGAGCAATTGTGAAAATGGGTAAGTGAGCGAGTGAGAGAGAATGGCGACACGACACACTAATGAACGTCCATTTGGGAGACGGCATCACCTAGCAATCTGCAATTTAACTGCTTCCATTTTGTGTTACAGATGCGCTACGCTTGCGTGGTTCGCCATTTGTGCGCTTCGGTGGTGGGGCCGGGCATGGACCCGGCTTGCCACATCCACATCCACATCCACATCCCCAGGCACAGGCACATGCACATGCCGCACACAGCGCTCAGCAGGAGCCGCTCATTGTTGTGGAGGAATCGAATTTGCCCGAAGAAGTGGAGCCGGAGAGCTCTGAGACATTCTCGAATCGCGCCAGCCTGGACATCGACTCGCCCGTCAATCCCTACTTGCTATCACCATGGCGCGATCCGCGCGAGGCCCGCAAACACTCTCTGCCCTCACAGCAGGTCACCGAGGGCATCACCGCCAGTCAGGTGCGCCGTCTATCCGAGCGCGGCGGCGAGGGCTCCGGCCCATCGCCCAAGGAGGCAGCATTCCTGGCCACACTCTCACAGGCGCCGGCTCCATCTGGCCGCCGGCATTCAGTTGTCACCATCTCGAAGGTGCCCACCACACTCTTTGGACGCTCTCGCCGCGAATCTGTCGCCGCCTACCCCTCGAGCAATGGGTAAGTGACTTGGCTGCATTATGCGAATAGGTTTTCTTGTTCTCAAATGGGGGTTTCCCTTGCTTGGACGAAGAATAAATAAGAATTTAATCTGCAGACATGAAATATATTTTAGCTGAACTCTATTGCCATGATTATTGTCTTGACTTAGTCTTTTATTGTCTATTCGATAACTTCATGTAAATTCATGATTTGTCAATTCAATTCTTCAATTCACTATACCTGTCTCTTACTAGAAGGATCCTTTCGCATACTACAAATAACTCTAAGACCATAATCGTTGATGCCTCCGATGGATGAGTCTCTTGTCTTGATTTTGTTCTATGCAATCTATTCGATTTGTCTTCATCTGAGGATACGTTCATATTGTTGAAATAAGTTTATTTCAGTATTGCAATGATTATGAGGTCCTTAATTCAATTGAATTCTGTTTCCTAGAAGGATCCTTCCGCATACACAAAATAACTCTATTGTGGTACAATTCTAATATCTAATCATTACTGCCTCCGATGGAGGAGTCTCTTGTCTTGACATAGTTCTCTGCAATCTATTCGATTTGTCATTATCTGCGCATGGACCAGTCTTAATTATTCTATTCCCTTTATCTTCTTATAAGAATATGTTCATGCGCTTTAAATAACTTTAATTTAGTTGTGCAATCATCATTGGGTCTTCAATTGAAATGAATTCAATTCTTACTGTGAACTTAGTTTCCCAAAAGGATCTTAAAACAACTCCATTGCGGTACAGCTACATGTAATATGAGAATCATGGGTGCTTCTGATGAGAGTCGTCTGGCCTTGACTTGGATCTCTATAAAGCGATTCGATTTGCATTCGAGTCGTTGCCCATTTCGATTGATTATTGAAATGTGCATTTGCTCTACCTGGAGGGGTCCTTTCATATACTGAAGTAAACTCAATGGTATTACACCTGGTCCATTGATTCCTCCACCGTTGACATAGATCAGTAAAAGCTCTTCAATTGGCTCGTTTCTGTGCACTAAGTCTAGAAGGATTCTTAAACATGTGGAAAGGAATTCTATTTTAGCTGTCCCCTTTTATTGCGATCTATAAGATCTACAAGATTAATTACCATATAAAATGTGCAATGGAGTTGTTAAGCATTTCGATGGGCTATTGCAGCAGCAGCCGCGTCTTGAACTCCCGGCGGGAGAGCAACACAGGACCCCCATCGACAGACCCGATTGGCAGCATACACAATCTGCAGCTGGACATTATGGATGACATCTATTTGCAGTCGCGCAAGGCACGCTTGAAGCTCTGGACGTCGAGCAACGAGAAGGTGTGCGAGGTGCAGACGGTGGACGAGGTCGGTGCCGCTGCACCCGCCCGCCGCTACACGAACCGCCGCTACTCCGAGTGCCCCCAGCCGGGAGGCGCTGGCGGCAACATTATGCGGCGCGCCTCCGAGCATCCACAGGCGCCGAGTGTGTCGCCGCAGCCGCTGTCGGCGCGTGCGTCGACGCGACGCAAGAAGTCGGGCAGCGGCCTGGGCCTGCTGGGCAGCCGGACGGACATCGCTGGCATATTCAGCTCGATCACTGGCTCTGGCAGCTATTCGGGCCCCGATGCACACCGGCCGGATCCGGACGGCGGCTCGTCCAGCTCGTCGGGGGCCACCGGCAACAGTGCTACCAGCCCGTTCTTGAGCAATACGTTCCAGCAGGCGGCTCGGGGACGCACCACCAGCGCCACGCCCACCCCGAGCGGTGGGCAGACCTCGAGCAGCATGCTGCTCGATCCGAATGCTGGCCGCTCGACGCGCTCCAACAGCTTCGACGTGTCCATCTTGAACAATGCCAAGCAGCTGGTGAGCGAGGCGCAGGACAACAGCTCGGCGGCCATATCCGGCTGGTTTGGCAAGCGTCCGACGACGCCGCTGCCGCGCAAGAAGAGCGTGCGCAGCAAGAGCAGCGCCATGGCCCTCTCCAAGGACATGCTCGAGCGGCTGCAGAAGAAGGATCCGCTAGGCGGCGACTCCGGCAAGCCGAAGCTAAAGCCGCGCAGCAAGCAGAAGAAGAGCTGGACCGACGCCACCAAGGCGAACATTGTCGATGCCACCATCCTGGGCACGGCCATCGAGGGCTTTCTGCGCAAGAGCTCCAATGCCAGCATGGGCGGCGGCATGAATCCAGCCGGCGCTTCGACCTCATCGGCCAGTCGCTCAGCGGCGGCCAGTGGCAGCAGCCGCGGTGCTGTGCCCAAGGACTCCGGCGCCAGTGGCAGCAGCTCCAGTGGCTCTGGGGCTGGGAGACGTGGCCGGCCATCGGCCGCCAGCTCGGCCCAGTCGCAGGCTGGACGTGCAATGCGCTCAACGCTCAACTGGTTCAGCAAGGGCGACGAGGACGACTCGAAGGACACGTGCGATGCTTCGCTGTGCGCCACGCTCAAGGATCTGTTTGTCAAATAGATCGGGCCTCCGAGACGCAAGTAAACGGCCAGCAAAGCTACACGCAATGGGAACTAGAGGAATGTAAGGTGAGCTGAAGATAGATAGATGGATAGGCTGTCCATATTCGACTGACCCATGATATTTTTTGGGCCCTCTCTAATCGATGAGGCTTGTGACCGATCCGGCATCTCTGTACAAATATTTAAGGCTGGCTGGGTCAGACGAATATGGACAGCTCTTTACATAGTACATATACACCTAGATCTCTTTCCCTTTATCTATTGCTCTTCGCTTTTCGTATCTCCCATGCAGGATAGCTACTTGCATCTCGAGCATGAACAACAAGACAAACACAATGAAACGAAATCATTTTGCATTTTTCATACAAATCAATCGAAACGAAACGCAGGATAAGTTACTAACAGCCGGAACAAAAGGTACAATTTGAAACAATAACGGTAAATCGTATAGGTGATCTGAGTGACCAGAGTGACGTGGCACACGTAGTAGTAAATAGCAATAGCAGAGATACATTTTTTAATGGCAACAGTGCAGGTGAGTTTTGTGATTAACGCTGGGCAGGGAGAAACCGTGGGCGAGGCAGGCCGAATGACAAATTTACCCCAAGAGACGGACATTGAAGCATACATATTCTAATAGAAATATATACACCCATATATATATAAACATATATATTTACATAAAAAGCGTATTTACACTTTTAATCGTCACCTGAATCAAATAACTAAAAGAAAACCCAAACAATGTTAAAAGAAAAGCAAAGGAAATCCAAAACAAAATGTAAAAAAAAACTATTTTTTTTAATGTGAAAATCTCAGCCAATATGAATGTGTCAACTTACTATATATCTACATATATATATATATATATATACTAATATTTTTTTTGAATCAAGAGAAATGCAGAGCAAAACGTTTTAATTGCTTTTAATCCTAAAATGTACAAATATTAACTATATTAGCCCATATCAGACTAAACATATTATATGCAGAAGATAACCCATATACATATATTCATACAGCAAATAGTATATATGTTGTGAATGGAAACGAATACATATGAAAAACAATAATAATAAAAATAAAAAAAAAAGAAAGAGCAGAGCGAACTTAAAATGTTTAATTAAACAGAAATATTCCATAAATGTTTATAAATGTTCTAATCGTGCAGCAGAATTTCAAAGGAATTTCGAGAACAATTTTTTTTTTTTTTGACGCCCCGTATAGCTCAGTGCAGGCGGCAATTAGGAGACGGTCTAATGGTTCCATAATAAATACATATACCTGAATATGAATAATAATAGACGACTGCTTAAGAAGCACTCAGAAAAAGGATTGCAATCAGCAAGTGGATTGCAATGTAAATACGTGCAATTTGAGCTTATCAGAAAAATACAAAAAAAAAAAAAAAAAAAAAAAAAAAATAAAATAAATATATATAAAGATAAAACTGAAGAAAAAAAATGTTATATATTGATGTTAAAATTATATATACGAATACAACATATATTTATATGTATATGTATGTATGCTAAATGAAGTTAAATTCTCCTCAACTTCTCTGTGTGTAGACTCAAATCAATTTGAGTTTAATTGAAGTAAAAAAAATAAAAATAAAATACAAACACAAAAATAGAACTTTACTAATTGAATTGTGCGAAAAGTTTGGAATGTTGGTAAATTTTTGAGAGCTTTAAGAGGTAACGAGGTGGGAAAATTGGCAATTTGCCAAATTGGCAGCAATCAATCAAGTATGCTTCAATCATACTTCTAAGTTCACAATATGTGTATGCATATGCCACATGCCTACATGCACATGCATGTGTGTGCTGGCTGTATCAATTAACAAAGTTAAATTGCTAAACGGCAATTCCACAACACTGAACATAGTACACAGTACACACTATGAATGCGCTGCTCAACACTGGCAAAGGCAAACATAAACCTACATATTTTTACAATACATATTCATAGGCATATGTACCTAAGTACTACATACATATATGTATGTATACTATATATGTACGTATCTATATACATAACTCTCAATGTGCCCAATTAACGTATATCGATTTCCAATGTATGTTTCACAAATACTTGAAATCTGTGCGTCAACCCAAAGTTAACTTTCACTTTCAATGCTAAATATACTATATATATGTATATATATAAAAGTTAGACTGTAGAATATACATACATACGTGCATATATATATAGATATACGTATATACGTGATATATATGTATATAGATATATATATGATTGCGAATACATTTCAATGGTATTTCAACTATTTACAAGTCAATGCGATCGTTATTGGTCTCAATAAAAAAAATATATAGATATATATGAAAGTGAATACATATACATATAGATAAATATATATGTATATATGTATATACATATGTAATATATTGAAGTCGAATAAATGTTGTTCTAGTTTTTACATGTCCATTTTTTGCTCGTGTTGCAACTGTTGTTGTCATTGTTCTCGTTGTTGCAGCTGTTGCTGTCTCTTTCTACTTTCGCAACAGCAACAGCTGACAGAAGTCATACAGCAAATCAATTGAATATACATATATGGGAAATAAAAACAAACAAATATTATAAACCAAACAACAAAAGTATTGCAAACCCACACACACACACACAGACATACATATACATATATACACACACGAAATATGTTAAACAAATTTGTAAACAACAACAACAAAACTAAAATTAAAATTCTCTTTGTTCTATTTTTGATAGTAGTATACTGTATTTTAAACATGAAAATTAAAAAAAAAAAAAAAAAACAAAAAAAATACCAACAACAACAAATACTCAAAAAAATGTGTTTTCCATTTTGCCCACCACGAAACTCAATCAATGTGCGCAAAAGTTGTTTAACAAAGACTCTAAGCTTGCAACACTCAAAACTATCCAATGATAATAAAAGAAAATCCAGCTACAATTATATATACAAAAAAAAAAAAAAAAAACAAAAAACAACAAAAATTAAAAATAATATACATAAATATAATAAATATATATTTATAAAAATACTTAAAATGCGCGCAAAAATAATAACAAAATTTTATATAACTCGATGTTCGCTCATTTCCGAAAATAAAACGAAATTCTTGCTCTAATTTATTTTGATACACATCATATTTTACAGGCATATATGCACATGTGTGTAGACAAATACAAATATGCATGTATACATATATATGTATAGCATATAGACATTCGATTCTATTCATTTAATTGTACAACTGTGCTTGGCAATAAGTAAACGTTGTGCCAGTAAGTCACAATAGATTAAGGGCCAGCAGCAAAAATAAATAGTAAAGAAATCAAGAAAAGTAAAAACAATTATAGAAAGAAATGCTCGACAAACAGATACCCTGTAATCCGTAACTTCTACAACAATATATATTCAGCTATTGTTAAACATTTTTGTTGGGCGGCTATCGATAATTATCGATTTCAATATCCTAAGGTCTCAGCTGACATGAATTCATAACGAAACCCTGAACTGTTTGCAAACAGCTCTACACATCTGGCATACCAGTTTTAACTTGGCTAACAAACGGCCGGGGCAAATGATTTCCTTGCTTTTCAATTTTCTTGACCCGCCGTGTGAGATGCAATTGATTAACTTTCAATTCTTTTTGCTCTACTCGCATCTAATTGTTGTTGTTTGATTGTTGTTAATATTATTGATTAAGACTAAGCCTAAGACTACATCAAGCAAGCGGTTACCACCGACTAAATGTACTTTAGTAGTGTTAACTGAGAGCCCAACCAAATCCAAGAAAAAAAAAAAAAAAAAGAAAATCATAACTGCTAACAGCACAAACATAAAAGCATGAAATTAAAATGAATGAGAAATGATATTCTCTCGGCGGAGTTGAGCATTATATACAAAAATGTATATACATACATATATATGAGATAAATATATATATTTTTTTTGAGCAAGCAAAAAAAAATTCAATTTGTGTAGCATACTTTTGGACGCATTGTGAAGACAATGAGGAAGTGAGACAAAACACTATGAAGAAGCAGCACAAAGACATGCAATATACATAAATATATGCATAGTGTGAAGTCGAGTCGAGTCAAGTGAAGTTTACATTTTTGAAAAACAAATTTTTTTTGAACAGCCGGGGGAAGTATAAACAGATAAAAAACTACGCATGGTTAAGAAAGAAAAAAAAAAAAAAAAAAAAAAAAAAAAAAAACAAAAGAAAACTTGTATAAATACATGCATACATGTATACATACAAAATACATATAAATATATATGTAGTTGCTATCAAATGTTTATATACCTATGTAAATAACGTTGATGATGTGGACGAGACAGAGAGAGAGAGAGAGCGAGAGAGACAAAGAGAAAGAGAGTTGAGCGTTTATATATCAAACTTATATAAATTACGCATAAGATGCGTAATTAGAGAGAGAAGAGGAGAAAGAAAGAAAGAAGTAGCGAAAAGGGAGTATGAAAGATATGCAACATGTTTGTATACACATTCTAATCGAAAACAAATTTCGATAACAAAAAAAAAAAAAAAAAAAAAAAAAAAAAAAATGTAAATGTAAAAAAAAACCAATTCCAAAATGCAACTGAATGTAACAATCATATGATGACACATAATGGATAAAACCAATAAAAAAGAAAACAATATATAATGCTACAGCTATCTATATTATATAAGTATATATATATCGACATATATATACAAACCTTTAAATAGATTGTATACACGTACTTATACCTTCTATGTACCTACATACACATACATATGTATGTATGTATGTCAGCTTCCCAAAAAAATGATGTACGCATGCAAATGCTCACATATACATACATACATAGGCTACTATGTACCGGAAATATAACCATATGCATCTGTTTGTGTGTGTGTGTGTGCGTGTGTGTGTACTTGTGGCTTCCTGCCAGAGCTGTTACACACATACATATGCATACATGCCCATATGCAAATAAATATTTACATACATATATACATCTACTCTTATATACCAATAAATAGTTATGTGTAAACAATGTGTTTTATTTCGAACGGAATGTGGAATGGCTGTGAAGTGAGCGGGGGGATGGTGGGTGTGGATGTGGGTATGGACAAGGGTAAGTCATCCTGAGAGTATTACAGAGTATTACAGACTTGGAGTGGACTGTAGCTTACGGCAATCTTCCTCCGATCCGACGCTGATGAGCAAAAACTGATAGCTTTGCGTTTCAATTTAACAATGCCTTCAATCCAGCTCAGCTGCTGTAAGCGATCTTATGTAAGCTGAGCGAGCTGCTCTTGAAAAAAATCATTTAATTTAATAATTGAAATGCTTTAATCAGAAGTCGAACTACAGTCCTGCTGATGTTATCAGAACTTAAATAGGGAATTTAATTTTAATTTACATTTATGCACTTTTAATTATATGCCAAGTAATCTGATAAGCTGACATAAAAAACTTTATTCCGATTATTGATTTTTATTTAATTTATTTTTTATATGGAAAATGGAAAATGGGTAATCTTGGGCTTTGTGAAAACTTTTGTACAGCCCACATAAAGTAGTATAACAGGATGTCCATTCGTCCGTCCGCTCGTCTGTCAGTTTATCTATCCGTCTGGCATTTGTATTTGGGTATACCGTATGTAGTATTGAAAATATTTTCGATAAATCGTCGATTATTATCGATCATTTTACAGCGCTTTTCAAACATATTAAGAGCTCTGTTAGAGCTAGAGAGCTCAGATATGTGTGTGCATGCAAATATGTGCGTGTGTGTTGGTTCCTCTGCATGCAGAAAATAATCTAAGAATTATTGGAGTATCAGTTCTTCGATTAGCTCAAGGAATATCGTAGTACTTTACTTATTTATTTATTTATATTAATTTACTTGCCTATTTATTAGCTTATTTGTTTATTCTTAAATACCACAAGACCTTCTCTATAGGGAATAAATGCGCTGTATCTTATCGAACCGTTGCATACGAGTGACTAGCTTGTGGTACTCCAATAAGCCAAAGTCCTTGCTCCAACCGAATCGTTGAGCCTGACTTATGAATAATTGAACGAGGTGGTTTCAGGCAGCGAACGAAAAGTCCCATCAACTGGCTGAAACGGCGAACATCTGTTGCAGCGGCCAACAAAAGGTCATAAATCAAACTTGATTCGACATAAGCGAACGCAAATTCGGCAATCGACAGTCTGCAAAGGGGCAGAGGGAGCAGAGGCATTTGATTTGATTTGATTGCGGGTAGCATTTAGCAGCTGAGCGCTGTGAGGACAAAGACAGAAAGAGAGAGAGAGTGAGAGAGAGAGAGATACAGAGACAAATTGAATTGGCTATCTGTATTGATCTATGCTGATGCAATGCGAGGCGCGCCTACTGCAGCTGCCTTGATATGCGATGTCGGCATGCAAATCGCTTGCTTGCAGCTCGAGTGGGCGCAGGGGGCTGCGGTTGGGGTTAAATCAACACACCAGCGGGCAAAAACAGAAATGCGAACGGCTATTTCAATGAGCAGCGACAGATGTTGCCAACTGTTGCTTTCAATTGCATCAAGTTCCAACACACACACACATGATTCAAATTCATCGATTCTTAAAACTACCATAGATAGAAGTGCGAAATCTGTAAAGCATACAAAATGAAGAATGCAATACGAGAAGCATTTCAACGAAACGAGGCGTTTTGTCGATTATTTTGAAATAAATTTGATGCTGACGAAAAGCTTGAAAACAATTCCATAGATATTTGCAAAACTTTTCCAGTCCCTACAAATTCCAATGCTCTAGAAATGCTCGATGCTGTAACGATTGCCGGAATGATAGCGATATTGAGTCAAGTCTTCCACAACTCGGAATCGAGACATGAGATTGAGGCATTCTCAAAATACTTAGAGTACAGCAGGGGAACGACGAATCAGTATGTAACCAATGCAGTCGATAAGAATATTGGCTGATGACTCAGAGCAGACTGTACAAATTGGGTTTAACTAGTTGGGAATCGTTAGAACTGATGATATTTGATAGCTGGAATTTGAAAAACAAATTTATAGCTTTTACTACGATTGATTTTCCTGAACTAAATGAATCAAAATCACTATAAAAAGTTCTACTAACTTGAGTTCGAGAGAAAAGTTGCTAAATAAATAATGAAATTTCTTAAAGAACTCTTTTTATTTGTTTTTATTTTTATTTATTTTTATTTTTTTATTTATTTATTTTTTTTTTTGACTGCTTTTATATTGGAGAGTATTACATTCTGTAGAGCTTAAACCACATCTTTGACAATTTTATTATTTTTAGATTTTAAAGTTTCTTGTTGAAATAAAATCCAAATTATTTCAATAAAAGTCTTACAAAAAATAAAAAATAAAAAAATAATAACAATTTGACTTGGAATCGATGCAAATGTTACTTCGCTCGACTGGTACATTTATCAATAATTTATGCTCTATTCTTAAGTTGGCTTCTTCTTCAAGTTTTCTAGTGTGGGTATCTGGTAGTCGTTCGTTTTCTGCTCAAAGATTTCTACTTTGACTGAAACTTTTAAAGTTTAATTAAATGTTGGCGATGACAGACAGAGTGAAGTTTTTCTTTGCAAATCAGCTTGATGACAGGATATCAACACTTGTTTCTCGAATGAGCGTAATACTCGATGAACTGCAATTTGTGGAGCTTTTCCGGCGTGACTTTGCTAGTGCGGTGAAGCTTTACAGTCAGCTCTTACTAGCAGAGAGTGCAAAGCTTAGTCGAGACACAGTCCGCAAGCTTTTAGCATGGACACAAACACGCACATGCAAAAGTGACCTCAAAGTCACGCCGTACGGCTGATATTATTTATGGGCAACTATTTATTTGTTTATAGCTGTTCATCGGAATCGAACCACGGCCCGATTCTAAGAAATTTGAGAGCCTTGTGCATTTCATATATATATTTTTTTTAAATATATATATATGTATTTATGTAAAATTTTATAGGTTGTTTCAATTGTATTGTTTATTCCCGGTATTATAGATATGCGCTGCATTCCGGCTGTAGTTGAATGGGTGTTGTTGTTGTTGTTGCTTTGCGTTTGGTCGCGCTCTGACCCTTCCGAGTAGTATCTGGGAGGCAGCGTTTCAGTTCTGTTCAAACGCTTGACACGGTCGGTTGCCCACATCCAAGACTAGCGTGACTTTTTTTTGTAGTGTTTAATTTTTTCACTGTGTTATTTTTTATTCAAAAAATTAATCTAATCGATAAGGCAGTGCACTTGCCATAACTAAACAGAAATATATAAACGTAATTTACCCGTCGTAATTTTCTTTACCTACACATATATTTTCTTATCTGGTGTATTGTGTGATGCGATCTCTCGATCGATTGTGTTGTATTTAAAACAGCTGCCAGCATAAGGTGAGTTGTCGCCGGCACACGCAGCCGCCCCCGCCCCCGCCCTCACCCTCGCCCATGCCCACGTACCCAGCATTCTCTCTCTCTCTCTGAGCGAAAGCTGAGCAAGCACATGTTCAGCCCAAAGACAATTGATTAGAGCATTCCACAATAATTGAGGCAGCCAAAAGAATGAAAGATTATTGTAAGTAATACTCTATGTGCTCTACTCCACTGTCATTCACATGAGCTCTGGGCTCACGGCAAGACTTGGAAAATGCAATTAGAGACTCGCATATCCATTACATGAAAATGTCTTATAAAGAGCGCTCTGCGCCGCATTTACCTAGCGTTAACTCTGCCTAGAAACAGATTTATCTTAGGCAAATATAATATAGCTGAGGAGCAATTTTATCTACTCAGAGATTATATGCACATTTCTCAGAACAAGCCGCCAACTGTCGCTGATATACGCATTAATCTATATCTCTCATCACCTCTTTTCGCACCTCTTCAACGCTAGAAAGCGTACCCCAAAGTCTCTGTGCGCTGTTCAAAAATCATTGAACTAAAACACAGAATATGCCCATCCATTCAGTGTTAGTCACTCAAGCTTTTTGACTCTCGAGCTTTTTCTCACATTCCGAAAAAAACACGAACAAACAAAACAAAAAACAGGTAAGAAGGCTCTAGTCGAGACTGCTCGACTAGGAGATACCCTGAACGCATCCACACGCACCAATAATCACGCACTCTGCTGACTGCGCAGTTAGCAGCGACTGCGCTTGGGCTGCGCTGCAGTGTGGGCAATATTATGAGAATTTATTTGTTGAATAATTTCTTTTGTGGACATGCATAAAATCAATTTTTCGATTATTCTCGATAAAAAAATTATCGAATGAGTTATCGAAAAAATATGATACTCTTGTACTGCGCATGGTACTCACGAGTATGCATGCCAAATTTCAGCTCTCTAGCTCTTATAACTTCTGAGATCGACGCACTCATACGGACGAACGGACGGACAGACGGACAGGGCTATATCGACTCAGCTCGTCGTGCTGATCAAGAATATATATACTCTATGGGGTCTGCCACGCCTCCTTCTGCCCGTTACATACTTTGTCACAAAAGAAATATACCCTGATTTCCCATTTTCAATGGGTTCAGGGTATAATGAACGGGGGAAAAAAAAAACAACTTTTAGCTGCAGGCTTTAAAGCAAATGAGCTGCGTGACAAAAACACATCAAGCTCTATCACAAACACACAATTAAATTGTCTGTATGGCAGCGTGTTGGTATCTCTGTCTCCGAATGAGACATTGCTGTGTGAGTGACTTGAAACAGATATTAGAGTATAGAATGGAACAATTATGGCCCTAATGAAATTGACCAAGTAACAGGTATACGATTATTGTGAAATAAACAGAATTGTGCAAATATTTAACTAATAAATATTCAAAGTATTTGCATTAATAGAAGAACAGATATACATATGTACATATGTATGTATGAATGTGGAGAGATATATATTTTTTTCATATATAATATATATGTATGTATATATTCATATACATATCTACGCACAATTAGTTAAAAGCCGTCAATAAATTCATCAGCGGCAGCAGCTGAAAAGCGCGATGAAATGAAATAAAAAATAAACAAGAAAGAAAACTCTAGTCGAGACTGCTCGACTAGAAGATACCCTGAACCCTTTAATCTGATATTATAATCACTCTGCACTTCTTTTCGGCACACAACATACGCACGTATTAGAACGCGCTCTGCTAACTGCGCAGTAAGCAGCGACTGCGCTTGGGCTGCGCTGCAGTGTGGGCAACATTATAAGAATTTATTTGTTGAATAATTTAATTTCTCTAGACGTACAATCTTTATGAAACTTTCAGAGCGTAACCATATGGTGAAAATATATAAATGCATAAACACGCATGTATAAACAGGCGCTCTGCCGACTGCGCTTGGGCTGCGCTGCAGTGTGGGCAATATTATGAGAATTTATTTGTTAAATCATTTCTTTTGTATAAAACGCAAATTTTATATAAAACGCAAATTTGAATTCAAAATATTTATTTAAAAGGGCCGCCCAAAGCGCGAGTTATCGGCGATCGGCGGCGCAACCCTGCGTGGTGAGTTCGCGGTGGAGAGTTGCGCTGCCGACGCCGAGCGCTTTGAGCGTGGGTCAGAGTAGGGCTGCAAATCCATCGATGGTGGCTCCACTCGATATTTTCTCCATCGATGGAAAAAACTATCGAATATATCGATGGTTCCATCGAAAATTTAAAAAGCTGAAAGGGAACATTTCATGAAATTTGAGTACTTAACTATTCAAATTTTTATATTATTTACATTTAAATAATTCGAAATTTATGTTTTGAATTATCAAAAGTGTTTGTTTTTGTGTTTTTTTTTAAACAATATTGTATTTAATTCATTTTTTCAAACATAATTCTTAGTATAAAACAATAACAAAAACAATAAATTCATTATCTTAAACATATATTAATTTTTTTTGATGATGACATTGTATATTTGTCATGGCATTTTACAAATTGATCTATTTTATTTAAATTAGATGACTCATTTGATCTAACTGGATGAGCACGTTTTAAATGCTCCAGCAAATTGGAAGTATTGCCACTTGTTTTATATTCTTTGCCGCAAAGGCGGCACTTGGCGAAGATTTTGTTTTGGCACTTGTCAAAATGTGTCCATACCTCCGATGTCTTCTTTCGCTTTTTCGCCTCATCGGCACCAGGCATGCTCGGCTCATTGGTCGCTTCTCTCTTATCTTTAATATTTAATAATTATTAACAAAAAAATTACTTTGCATTGCTTTTTATTATTACTTACTTGACGGATTCAAAAATTTGTCCATATTGCAATCTTGCAGTGAAATGTCGCAAAGAGAACAAATATATCGATGGTGCAAAAAAGCCATCGATCCATCGGACTATTCAAATTCCATCGATAGATCGGTAACAGCCATCGATAGATTTGCAGCCCTAGGTCAGAGGCGATAGTCTGGGGAGTTAAGTAATGACCGCCGAGAAGAGCGGAAGTGTTCTAAAGTTTAGTTTAAGTGCAAATTAATAAGTGGCCGCCGAGAGGAGCGGATATGAACGTTAGCTTAAGTTGAAAATTTAAGAGGATTGTTACAGAGTGAAGTGAGAAAAGATTTGAATTGAAAACGTAAGCGAAGAGCGCAGCACAATAAAGATTAATAAACACAAAATCAAGGCCGGCGGCGTATTTGTGGGAGCAAGAAGGGGCAGCAAGCGAGAGAGAGACGAGAGGATCCCCGACGAGAGGAAGCAAAGGTCCAGCGGTTCCCCGGAAAGGTGCACGTGAGTGATGGCTGGGGCCATTTTCCTCTTCCCCTATCCCCTGCCACATTCACAGAATCATTATCCCCCCACCATGGTGACCCATTTTCAAATAAACTTTCTTGACAGTACCCTGGGACTGAGTCGCCCCCCCGCAGCCAAGCAGCGTATATATGTACGTATGCAGATGTAAGTAAGTGCAAGTATATGCATATCGCTGGATTAACACACAGGAGAGAGAAGGGTTTAAATGAACATAGTGTATATAATCGTGCGATCGTAGGTGTCCATATACTATATACGAGAGTAGGTATATATAATATTAAGGTGCGAGTATATATATATATATATATATATATATATATATGCACAGGTATAAGCGAGGGTATTTATGCGAGCGTAGGTGTCCATATATATGCGACAGTGGGTGTGTATATGCGAGCATAAGAGCATGCATATGTCGGCGCGTGCACTCCGTGCTGTGTGTGTGTGTGTGAGGCATTTCGCAAGTGTTATTTCATTAAAATGTGAAAATTGCATCAGCTTTTATTTGAGATGCGATTTGCTGATGGGCCGTATGTAATGGGAAGATGTTTGAATGCGGAGAATGAGATTCCAGGAGATTCCAGAATGTTCATTGATGAGAGATAAGCTAAGAAGCTAAGCTAAGAACCTAACATAGGTAGTTCATTTTTTATGTTTAAAGCCAGTGGTAATACTGGAATATATAATATGCAAAAATATTTAAAATCTTTCGTTAAAGCCCATGAAAAAAAAAAAAAAATCATTTACATATTTGTCGAGTTTCATTTTGGTGTCCTTGGTGTCATTTTACCAAATACAATTACTGTGGGTGCTGCTATACAGCATTTTCATTATATATATATATATATATATATATATATATATATATATATATATATATACATATAGAAATATTGTCGTTTTTACTGATAGTAATTAAGAATTAAACGTAACACATCTTACAAAGATGGTGTGCTTATTTATAGATGTTTTCATTTGATTTACAGTACAGAGAGGGTAGAAGAATGGGTCATGTTTACAGAAATCTCTCATGCATTTGTGATTATCTTATGGCTGAACAGCACAAAGATTCTGATATAGTTCATATTGTGAACAAGTTGCAATTTTTTAAATAAGATTAAGAATATTTTGTTGTAAAATTGCCTGGATTTAAATGTTGATGTGAATGAGTTTTTTTTATTTTATTTGTATTTTAATTTGAAGGAGATGTGAAATTGAAGGCGTTGAAAAAGACGTCAGTAAAGAGAAGTGGAGAGTAGTAGAACCTAACATGGAAGATACATTGGTAGATATCAGACACTATACCCGAGAGAGAGAAAGAGAAGCTGTTGAAAGAGACAGTAATGTATTGAGAAACTGTTGAGAGAGACAGTAATGTGTTGAATGAAAGAGAAATTATTGAAAGCGACAGTAATGAATTGATTGAAGTTGAAATGGTTGATCAAGACAGAAATGAAATGAGTGAATGTAGAACGGTTGAAAGAGACAGTATTCTTGAAGGGCTGATAAGAAAAGTGAAAAGAATTTGTCATAGTACACAAATAAAGATCAAATGTTTTGATAATGTGTAAACAACGTTTTCAATTGAAAGTCATGTATTCTTTGGTTTGAGTTCTGGACAGCGAATGCTCTCCGTATTTTATTCAATAAATGTCTTAGCCTAAAATACATAAAGTGTACATAAAGAATTCTGTCGCTAAAGCCAGCGGCAGAATGGGAGTTATAGCATGCCGTATGTGTGTGTACATATGTTTGTATGTACATGCAGAAGGCATATACATTTTAGCGATTAAGCTATGGCGTGGACGAGAACGTAATAATGCTTACGTTGCAGATCCCACGCTGTAGGCCGGTTTATACATAAGTGACCGATCATATTACGGCACTTATGTATAGCTGTTATAAAATAAAAGAGGCAACAAAGTGTTGCTATGTTGTGAGCATGATACTCTTACTTATGTTGGGCATATGTCCGCATTGATATATTGTATACACTACAATACTGTGAGCATATGCTATATATGCTTATACGACATGCAACATACTACAGATGGCGTCTGACACATAAGATAATTTGATGTAGATCAGTTGGAACTATGAGACTGTAAAGAATGATAAAGTAAGATGAATTAAGTTAAATAAGATGAATTATGTTAGTTCAAGAATGAAACTAAAGCCTGAAGATAAGATTGAAAATAATGGAACGAATGGAAAATAGTTGTTATAAACAAATTTTTGAGAAGAAACGGGAATGAAATATGGTTGATAATTTTTGAATAAATTGATTTATTGAGTAAAGCTTTTCTGTAAGAGTTCCACGAGGCCGTGTTGAGGTCAGGATGACCGTGTCGAAGCGCAAGTAGAATTAATATATTGGCGCGAGTTACCAGTTCCAGGGTGCTGGTTTGATGACAAGGATGTAGCTGGATCCTCCGGAATTAGTTAATCAGAGTTGAATAATAACAATATCGCCAAGTTGGCTGTTCAACGAGCTTAATTTATTTTAATAATCTTCTTTCTGTTATCTTCAGATCAAGACAGAGAATTACTGTACAAAATAAAATGCTCATACATATCTCTAACCCAAGTCAGCTTGTTCGTCGGCAGAATGCCGACGCATCGAATTTTGATGTTGCAACTCGGACTATTGCTATGTGAAGTCTTTACATTGTAGACACAATGTAAAGTTGTTGACTTCTAACTGGAGCGGAATTGCTGGCCGCCATCGCCCACACGATAGCCAAGTGCCGACTCAGCTAAAAGGCGGGGCAGCTTCGGGGGTGACATCTCGAGGGGAGCAGAGATGGTAAGTCCTCCCCCCCTAGTGTGAAGCGATGGCCAGAACGAAGGTAAGGTAGGCAATTCCAGTGGAGATATTTCATTTGGGATGAACACGGTACTCTTTGGTTTACAAATCCAACAGGCAGCAGTGATAATTATGAGTGTAGACAGTAAGATGTATTTTATTGTTAGATTATTGATGTTTGCCTCTTTGTTGTTGACTATCTGTTCCTGTGTTGTTAGGGCTCGGAAATGTAGCTTTTGAAGACCTATTTCTTCTATTGTGTTGTTGATTTCAATGTTCTGTAAGTGATGTCATCTTTGTAGATGATTTCCGAATTGTCATATGTTAAACCATTAATGTTAACAGAGCAGTTCGTAAATGTGACCATGGCCGATCCCGTGATGCTTCTTGATTTATCGCATGATGGGATTATTGTGGTATTTTTGTGTTGAGGATTAGGATATGGTTTGGCTCTACCTCTTGGATGACCTCAGTGTTGCCGATGTCCCTGACGTTGCATGTAGAAGTTTGATTGTATAGTATGCCTTCTAGGCATTGATAGTCCGGTAAGTTGTGTAATAGTGTATAGTTGTGTTTTTCAAAAATTGGTATCTTAATCTTAAAGTTTACAATTGTGTCTTTGATTTCGGTTTCTAAATTTAACAATCTATAAATGTGTTCATCTGATTCGATTTCAATTTGTTGTTCTTTAATAATGTTATAAATTATTTCCATTTCTTTTTCGTTTAAAATGAATTTGGGTATTATATTTAGTTTGGGTAACAGTACGCTTTCTACAATATTACTAATTATACAGAATATCTATATTTACGTTAATTCTTTCTGTAAATTGAAGTAGATGGATTTCATTATGTTCGTCACTTATTGTTTTGAATATGTTATTTCTATAGTTTTTGATAAAATTATTAATTATGTCTTGTTCCTTATTAATATGTTCGGAGATATTTTTAAACCTAGATTCTATTTCTTTATTGACAATAATTTGTTTGTTAATGTTATTTATTATGTTGTTTTCATTTTTTGACAATTCATTGAATTTGTTGTTTATTCATTTTTCGTCGTCGGCATCCATGTTGCCTGTGACTACTTTTATTACATTGCCAAGACCATTTATTAGTCCTCTTCTGGTTATATTCTTAGGTGTTAGAGACGAAATTTTTTTATTTTATTTTTATTTTACCTGGCTTAGTTTAGTCTGAATAGAATTGACAATTTCATTTGAAAGATGTGATTCGGTAAGTTCATCTAAAGATATTTCAAATTTTTTTATATTTACTTATGTGTACTTATGTGTTATGACAAGTTTAGCATTTCCTAAGTTTATAAGAGTGACTTAATTGTTTTTATTGTTTTTGTTGAATGGATGAGTTCTACCTTGAAACACTTCGTAAGGCGTATATTTAGTCGCTGAATGTATAGCGTTATTATACGTGATGAAGGCTTCTGTTAGAATCTCATCGTGGTCGCACTTTAGTTTTAGTTCTTTCTTTTTATTTATGATTATACGATAAATTTCAGTTAGTGTTGAGTGTAATCTCTCGACTGGGGAATTGCTTGAGGAATTGCTCTTGATCGCAAATTATTTTTTGTGGGATTGGCGTTATCTTCAGACTTGGCCTCTTACTTCTTTGTTGCGGTACCAGTACCAACGGGCAGAACACACTTATTTTAGTCTTTTTGGTTTTTAACACAATGTATTAAACAGGCACGAAGGTGACACTTGTCACGGTCGCCATGTAATAAAATGCATTGAATAACAACTGTGTCATTTACGCACCTTTGTGCATGAATAGACGCAATAAGGACTAAAAAGAGGGCCCTCGCAGTCTGCTGGACCCCTCCTTTTTAGTACGGGCAACTGTTTCTTGGGTTGTGGCTCGACAACCTCTACTTTATCTGCCAGTTTTTCAATATTTCTGCTAACGTTAATCTTTTCTGAGCTGGCAGATTTGTTTTGTTTAATTTTTTTTTTTCTTCGGAGTCGAGAAATTCGAACTCCGCCTGTAATTTTACTGACGTATCCCAACTTAGTTGTTGGGGTCCGTACAGTAGCCTATGCAGTTCGGCCTTACGTTTTTTTATCCTATGTAAGACTCCACTGCGCCTAGTTTTTCTTTTCATTTTTCATATTATTTAAAAATATATAATTCATCTTATATATATGTTAAGTAATGTGTTGTCGTTCTCATGAAGGACACTCACATTCCTGGGTTCGTTTGAGTTGCTCGCATGGGCGACAACCACGTATCTTGGAATACTTACTAAAGGATGCTGGTTGTGATGGACATGATCAAGTAAATGAGAACCCCAAGGGTTTTAATCAAACGTTATAAGTTTATTAATAAAGTATTCGTTAGTCTTTCTTGATTAGAGATAGAATGATCTTGATAACTCCGCGTGTCGTCTGGAACTGCCGTTTTTGTTGGCCAGTGGCCAGCTCCCCAGTTCTTCTTCCAGGCCTGGTGAGCTCGTCGCAGTCGCAGTCGCAGAGCCGCAGAACGTCAGCGAACGTCAGCGTCCTATTCCAGCTGGCGTCATAGCGGAGCAACAACGGCATCAGCGGTTCTTAGCCGTTGAACTCTTGGCAGCATAAGCGGTTTCCAATAGGCACCGCTGAAGTTGCGCATTGGCTTCCGGTGTCGACTCGCCGCTTCAAGCGTCAGCGTAATCGCAACTGTGTTGCAATAGCTGGGTCGAAGTGGCGCAGCCGCTTAGATGTCAGCATAAATAGTTGTCAAGTGGGTAATTAAAGCGTAGGCGCGGTGGTATTTGGTTTGAGAGGTTGAGGGTAGGGGAAGAGAGGCAGTGCTGCGCACTGGATGGTGTTAACTCCTCCCCCCTTAAATATCTGCGTCCCGCAGATTAAACGTCTTTATGATCGGTTGCAGTGATGTCCTCCGTTTGAGTAGCATTGGATTCCACGTCTTTGTCGGTTTCTGGAGATGCTTGCTGATGAGTGACCTTCCTCCAAAATATGAAGATAGCAAATATCACTACAAAAATCGTAACGATTTCCGTAGCAGAAGATATTGTTAACCTTCTTCGCATTGTTTGGAGTAGATTCAAGTTCTTTGTGCTTAACCCGTGTATCAGCTCCAGGTTGAGGTGGTAGCCCAAACTTGTCAGATTCGTGACCACGGTGGGCATGGCTATCAGGCGCGTGTGCGAATGGCTTCTGAAAGTTTTGTTGTCCGCAGTTACCGTCTCGTTCGCGAACTGTATAAGGTATGTCCCATTGAGGCTGTAGCTCTGTCCCTCTGTGTATATAGTTCCATTGTAGTTTGTAAAGAACAGGGTTCCGTCTTCCAGTAGCTCCACCACGCGTCGACTGGATGTCACGTAATGGCACTCGGCGTTTCCTCCCTTCAATATTCTAGGGATACAGTCCGTTTCGCTCAACGGCGTCAGGTGCTCCTCCGCACAAACGCTGGTGTTGCCTATTGTAAGGCAGTCTTTGGTTATAGCGAACGTCTCGTCCGGGGCCACCAGCAACTTTCCGAAGTTAACGTCGATGTGCCTGTTAGCGCGGATCGTTGGCCGGATGACCAACATCTGGTACTCCTTAGCGGCCACCTTTGGCAGCGCCAATACATAAAGTAATGCGGTGCCATTTGTTACGATGATAGGCTTCGCGAACTCCGTGGCTTCCACGGCACTCTGATACGGCAAAGAGTCCATTTCCTTGAGTAGCGCTCGTATCTCAGCCTCGTCTAGTAAATTACTGTTTACTAGGCCCGCCTTCGCAAACTGGCAAGCTCTGCTCAGCTCACCCACTTGACTCTCCAGCAACATGGCCTTATGTAAAACAAGTAAGAAAGCTCCAGTCGAGACTGCTCGACTAGGAGATACCCTGAACCCTCTAAGCTGATATTCTAATCATTCTGCACTTCTTTTATGCACACATACATACAGATGCATCCACACGCACGCATAAGCCTGCGCTCTGCTAACTGCGCAGTAAGCAGCGACTGCGCTTGGGCTGCGCTGCAATGTGGGCAATATTATGAGAATTTATTTGTTGAATAACTTCTTTTGTAGACATACGATCTTAATGAAACTTTTAGGGCGTAATCATATGGTAAATATGTGTGTACATTCCAAAGCCCAAGTCTCTAGTACTTGAAATGCGTCTTTTACAAATTGGGGGTGAGGGGGGCGTGGTATCCAAAATCTGTAAATTACAAAATCTTTGTACCGATTAACTTTATATACAACGCAAATTTGAAGACTCCAGGTCTAAAAATGTTCAAATTAGGCCAAAAAAAACAAAATCAATTTTTCGATTATTCTCGATAAAAAAGTTATCGGACGATTTATCGAAAAAATAAAGCAAACTCGTACTGCGTATGGTACTCACGAGTATGCATGCCAAATTTAAGCTCTCTAGCTCTTGTAACTTCTGAGATCGACGCACTCATACGGACGGACGGACAGACGGACAGGGCTATATCGACTCAGATCGTCGCGCTGATCAAGAATATATATACTTTGTGGGGGCTGCCACGCCTCCTTCTGCCCGTTACATACTTTTTCACAAAACCATTATACCCTGATTTCCCATTTTCAATGGGTTCAGGGTATAACAATCATGGCAGCCTGATCGTTGTTGTCAATTGTGTTGACCCTCTCAATCATTGTATTGAGCGCCTCCAGGGATTTCCGTGATGTCTCGAAGAGCTTGACGTTGATTTTATATTGTTGATTGTTGTTTTCCACGAGACTATCCCGCACGTTGAGGATAGCGTTCCAGTCTGAAGCGTCCGGCGATCCTGCAATCCATTTCCACGCCGATCCAAGCCAGTCAATTGACCGGGTTTTCCTCACTCTCGATAGCTTCGAGAGCATCTGTTGTGCCTGCTCCATATGGTGGAACGCTAGGACTCGGATCTGTCCCGCGTTCAGTTCCCGCGCTTCATTCCTTGTTGCTTCTATAGCAGCTTCTATCTCCTCTAAATTTACCATGTGGATCAAGTTGAAATACCCATCAACTCTCCACCCGCTGCCTTGTTTTAGCGTCACCAGTGGGCCGTCGTATTTAAACATACGAATCGCTCGAGTTGAAGTTAGTAATGATAGCAATGAGATGCTAATGTTGAATATTGTGTTAGTAATACGAAGTTAGTAGTACAATAAAAGTTTTCGCTTAATGCTAACAATTTTGTTTAAATCTAAATGAAATTGACAATCAAACAATATAGCTTTTATTTGGAAAAAGGCAAGCATGCGTATATGAACCGTGTGGGTGTGAGTGTTTGATAAGGACACAGTGTCCTCCACTTGGCATAAGAACAGAAGAATACGTTACTTTTATAAGAGTCCTCACCTTTTCACGTGGGACTTGTGAAAAAATTTACCCGTTCGCGTCTTTACCGTAACCCTGTTATCTTGTTCGACTACCTCCTTGTTAAAACGATTTTTATCCTTGCTTTTTATCTGATTGTTTCTTACAAATATCTCTTGTCCAGGCTGGTACTGAACTGGTGTGAACCTATTCTTGTTCTTGTTGCTATTAGATATCTCTTGCTTATGTTGTAGCAAACCCCGGATATCCTCATACTCCCTATGCTTTATTTCTACAAGTTTCTGTAGGTCCATAGTAGCGGCTCGATTAAAAAAAAGTCAGTAGGTTTCCTCTGAGTGACAGAGTGAATTGAGTTATTATATCTATCGACCGAAATATCAGCAAGTTCACTGATCGTACAGGTTGGGTATTCTTGCTTAAGGCAACGATAGGTCTCCAGGAATGTGGAATGAAATCTTTCTACTTGACCGTTAACCTCACTTTTTTGTGAAGGTGCGTAGTAGACTTGGATGCCCAAGATTTTGAGGAAATTCAGGACTGTAGGGCATAGCAGACCCCGCTCATTGTCGGACACCATCATCTTTGGTACCGAGAAGTAATGTAGGACCTTAACCAGTTCTTCACGCAAATGTAGCGCCGATTTCGATTCTAGAGGGAAAAGCTTAGCAAACTTGGAAAACTTATTCAAGCAACTAAGATATTTCTTCCCTTCTAACATGAAGATGTCTATGTGCAATATTTCGCATGGACGAGTCGGTATAGGCGTAGGCTGCAGGAATGGCTTGCTTGGGTGTCGGTCATACTTTTGATACTTGCAAATCTGGCAAGTGGCCGTGAAGGCTCTAATACGACTAGCCATTTTCATAAAGTAACAGCTGTCTAATAATTGCAGTCTGACCTCTCTCGCATTCCTATGAGCTCGGGAATGCTCCCGCTCTATAGCCAGCATAATTTCATTTTCGTCAACGATGTCTTTGACGAGCCTTTGCGCTATTCTAATTTTAAAAAGGGAAAATGTCTCTTGGTAACATTCTTGAAAAGACTGTAAATGATCGTCAGGAATCTTTACTCCATTAATGACTGTCGGACGTAGACGCTCTTTCAGTATCTCTCTCAAAGATCGTCTCGCGTCATCATTCAGAGGAATAATATGTCTAGTATAGCTGGGAAATGGCGTTTCAAGAGAATAAGTACTCGCATCGGAGTCGAAGATTATTTGATTTCTAAAGACGTTAATAGGAGCTTCTACACGAGGTACGAGGTCTGTCGCGTCCTGGAGTGCGCTATGCACTGTAGCTATGGAATCTGTATCTAGTGCGTTTAGCTGAAGTGGGAGGCGAGAAAGTGCGTCCGCCACTACGTTAGACTTCCCGGGTTTATAAAGTAACTCGCAATTGTACTCCTCGATTCTTGCCTTCCACCTTTTCAATTTAGCATTATAGTTCCTACTCCCGAGAGAGTATGTAAGGGGCTGATGATCTGTGAATATTTTAATAGAACCGGCTCCATAGAGGTACGAACGTAGGTTATCTAAAGCCCATATAATTGCCAGCATCTCTTTCTCGTTGGCGGCGTAGTTTTCTTCGGTTTTATTTAGTGACCTAGAAATGTACGCTATTGGCCTGTCTTTCCCATCTTTGACTTGAGACAAGACTGCACCCAATGCATACCTGGACGCGTCAGTAGTCAGATGGAACGGTTTATGAAAATCAGGGAAAGCTAAAACCTCTGAAGATGAGAGTAGAATTTTTAACTCTTCAAAGGCCTTCAAACATGACTCGTCAAGTTCGATGGGAACCCTCTTTGATTGTGAGGCTTTGACTCCTGCGCCTTCGCCTCTTGTCAGGTTGGTTAGGGGCTTTGCGATCTTTGCGTAATCTTGAATAAACTTCCTATAGTAGGAAGTCATACCAAGGAAACTCTTTAGTTCTTTGACGTTAGACGGCGGCGCCAATTTCTGAATAGCTTCAACTTTCTTGGCATCCGGCCTTATACCGTCGGAGGTGACAATGTAACCTAAGAACTCCACTTGAGTAGACAAGAAATGTGTCTTCTCGAGGTTAACTTTCAATTCCACTTCACGAAGTGTTTTGAAAATCTGTCGCAAGTGTTTCCAGTGACTTTCATAGCTATCGCTTTCATAGCTATCGCGCTGAAATATGGCGGGGGCATTCCGCAGGCCGAAAGGCAATCGAGTAAACTCATATTTGCCATTTAGAGTCGAGAATGCCGTCTTCTGCATATCGGTTTCTTTCATTAGCACCTGATGAAATCCTGAAGTCAGGTCAAGTGTCGTGAAATGCTTTGCCGTGCCAAGACTGGCTAAAGTTGACGTAATGTCAGGTATGGGATACGTGTTAGGTATGGTTACCGCATTAAGGCGTTTGAAATCAACCACCATGCGATACTGTTTCTCTCCGTTAGGTTTAGGCTTCTTGGGAACTACCCAAATTGGAGAATTGTAAGGGCTCTTAGATGGTCGGATTATTCCTTCCTTCTGCAACTCTTTAATTTGCTTCTCTACTTCCTCCCTCATATGTGCTGGGTATGGGTAAATCTTGGAATAAATAGGCTCCTGAGTCGTGGTACGTATTTCCGCTCTGACTGCTGTCTGGACCGTGCGTCCTGGAGTGAGAGGCCGAAATACATCCGCGAATTCTTCTAGTAGAAGATCGAGTGCCTTTCGTATTTCGTCTGAGTGTATGCCATCTAATAAGACATTCACGGATCGCGATCTCTTGGCAAACAGCGGAATCTTCACCCCCGGATCTATCGTGAGAAGATCCTGCTTTCTATCTATGACTGCGTTTAACTCTCTAAGGCTGTCGTCGCCTATAATCCCGTCAAACGACTGCAAACCCGGAAGTACATAAAAAGTAAGGGGAGTACTATTACCTATTGAACTGAAAAAGGAACCTGTCAGGTGTTGCTTAACGGTGATACTGCCACCCGCGGAGTGCACCAGAAATGGTTTTGACAAGTCGGTGCAACTGGTGGCTACTCTGGGGCAAATAAAGTTCTTGTTGGCTCCAGTGTCTATTAGAAACTGCAGCTTAGCCCCGTCACACGTACCATACTCTATATATGGTACGCTAGAGAGGCGTTCGTCATAAAATTTACTTGCCCTTCGTCTAGCTGTGCCAATTGCTCACCAGTCTGATCCGACTCATCCTCTTGTGATGAGTGTCCGGGCAGACTAGCTTCAGCTGATTGGTCTGGCACCTCATAGGTTGGTCCACCATTAGCTTGTGTAGTGTCTTCATCATTAGATGAACAAGGGACATCAGTGGGGGCTTCCAAGTGGTAAAGTCGTTGAGATTTCCTAAACGGGTTGGCGTTACCGCTGGGAGCTCTCTTGACGCTGCCCGACGCAGCCACATTCGACCTCTGGGAGTGCCCTGACTGGTTAGATTCCATTTTCAACGCAGGTCTCGTTGGTTGCACTCCGTATCTCGGAGTGAACGGTGGTCGAGGAGGGGTATTATTGTTCGTGTAACCATGCTGTTGCATTACGTAACCAGCATTACCTGAATTCAGGAAAGGGCGAGGATGACGAAAAGTTGGACTGTTTGGTGTCGGGCCCGCCGGTCTAGGATGACCGGGGAAAACATTCCTTGATGTAAATGCTGGCCCAGCTCTCATACAAACATTTTGCAATTCGTTGCACAATGAATAAGCCTCCGGTAGATCTTTTGGCCTGTGGACCATCAGGAATCTAGGCAGGTCGCCATTCAACCCACCTATGAAGGCATCTAGAGCTTTCTTTCTGTAAATATCCGTTAAAGCGGATGAAACTTCACTCGTGTATGGGCCATTTCTCAACTTGCCCATTATCAAAGAGAAGTGGCCGTTCACCTTGTTAAAGAAATCTTCTACACTCATGGTACCCTGGAACATCTTGCTCAATTGAAACTCTAGCGTGCTCAGATCGCGTTTATCTGCATAGTGCAGTGCTAGTACGCGCTTCATCTCTGGCCAGTCATCGTCCTGTACTCCGTAAGAAGTAAGAGCTTTATCTGCTGGGCCTCTCACCTTCTGCCTAATGTAGGTTATTATAGCCCTATACTGAGGTTTGTCCCTTATCAACTCGTAATCCGCGAGGATACTATCGATCCTGTTGGCCCAAGACTCGAACTCAGATATGCCTCCTTCGAAGGTTTGTAAATCCTTCACACATTCCGGAATCTTATTACATTCCGCTAGGTCAAAGATGTTGCGAGGACGAGCTAAAGGCCGCGGCTCCTCAACCGTGGGGTTGCGGGATTCGCGTTCCCTGGCAAGGTCACCCTCCAAGGAGTTGATTTTAGCCAAAGCTTCATTCAATTCCTCCCTCTGCGCGGCGTTCTGATTCGTGAGCAACGATAAAGCTGCTTCGAATCTACCTAGAGACTCTCTCATTTCGGACAATTCCCTTTCGGACACGGACATTATTACTTTTTTCGAATGAAGATCAAGACAACAAGGATACAACAATATGATGCGAAAATACTAATTTGCTTTATCTGTTTTCTTTTTTTTATTTTTTTATCTTGTTCTTTTTTTTTGTTTTTAGCCAAGAGGAGACAGTGCGTCACTTACCCAGTGTTGTTGTGGTCTTAATTCTTAAATGTGCGTGTGTCTGCTTGTGTATATATTCTCAGATCTGTTGAAGATATAAAGTTCGATTAGTGAAATACCAAAATAAGGTTGCAATTGAAAAGAAGAAAAAAAACAGAATTTTTTTTTTTTTTTTTTTTTTTTTTTTTTTATTATTATATTATTATATTATTTTCTTCAACTTTATTTATTTACTTTTTCGCAGTATTTTTATTTTTTTACTTATAGGGTATTTTTTAGTGTCATACACTTTTAGACAAAAACTTTATTCGTGCACAAGTGTGGGTTGCATTGTGCGCGCGTCAAAGTGGGGTGAGTTTGCACTTAACGGGAGGCCCTTATTATCCTTTTTAGCCTGTTACAGCCTACTGGGGTAAGGACGATTCCACGAACCGTTGGGCAGCCAAACGCAATGTCTCTTTTTAATTTCATTTTTCTTATTGCAAGGCCTTTCCAACGGCACACAGCACATCACCACACACTTTTATTCACATGAAACACAATTGCACTCACAGCACTTTGTTTTTGTTGCTTTGTTTCCCTTATGTTTTTTTATTAAAATGCCACTTGCAGTTCGCAGCTGCCACAGTGGTTATCTCTTATTACTACAAATGCCACTTGCAGGTCGAAGCTGCCTATCGATCGCAAGATGTGTCGTTTTTATCAGTTTGGTGATCGAATGGCGGGGAGTCGAACCCCGACATTGAATATACAATGCCCACTAATATTTTTTAGCCATGACCATCTCAACTGCACTATTTCATTTAGAAAAAAAAAACATTTTTTTAATAATTCAGCTCGAATGTCACCGCACGACAGGGAGTCGAACCCCGACATCACACATTATAAGTGCACTGCCCACTAAATATTTGCCGCCGGCTTTTCGATTTTTTTTTTTATTTTTTCATATCAGGCCGCGAAGAGAATCGAACCCACGCATCTCTTAGTATAGAGAATGCATACACATTTATCACAGCCTCTTTCATTTTTTATAACGACAGCACTCACAAATTCTCTTAATTATTTTAACATTTGAATTTACTTTATATAAGTGGAAAAAAATTCTTCACTTCATTGCGTCATATTACACTTGTTGTTATGCAGCTCTTCTTGTTTTTGTTTTTTTTTTATTCTTTTTTGCTGCAATTATTTACTTGCATGCAGCGCTAGCGCAAAAGAGGGCAGCGAAAAAGAAAAAAAAACGAATGACACTATCACATTTCATTACTTGATATTTTGTTTTTGTTTCGTGTTTTTGCGTTTTTTTCTTTTTTTCCATCACTCTTTTGCTGCAATTACGAAGAAAAAATTTTGATTTTATTTGATTTGTCTTGTATTTTAACTGCATAACAGTGGCACAATGAGAAATAAAAATTTTCCACTTTTTAATTTTCACTTTTTAATTTAATTTCATTCAGAGAATTGTGGCACTAATTACATTGTTTTATGACACATCACACAATCGAAGTGGTCCCTGCTCGGGCGCCAGTTAAGTAATGTGTTGTCGTTCTCATGAAGGACACTCACATTCCTGGGTTCGTTTGAGTTGCTCGCATGGGCGACAACCACGTATCTTGGAATACTTACTAAAGGATGCTGGTTGTGATGGACATGATCAAGTAAATGAGAACCCCAAGGGTTTTAATCAAACGTTATAAGTTTATTAATAAAGTATTCGTTAGTCTTTCTTGATTAGAGATAGAATGATCTTGATAACTCCGCGTGTCGTCTGGAACTGCCGTTTTTGTTGGCCAGTGGCCAGCTCCCCAGTTCTTCTTCCAGGCCTGGTGAGCTCGTCGCAGTCGCAGTCGCAGAGCCGCAGAAGCGGAGCAGCGGCGTATGCAACGTCAGCGTCCTATTCCAGCTGGCGTCATAGCGGAGCAACAACGGCATCAGCGGTTCTTAGCCGTTGAACTCTTGGCAGCATAAGCGGTTTCCAATAGGCACCGCTGAAGTTGCGCATTGGCTTCCGGTGTCGACTCGCCGCTTCAAGCGTCAGCGTAATCGCAACTGTGTTGCAATAGCTGGGTCGAAGTGGCGCAGCCGCTTAGATGTCAGCATAAATAGTTGTCAAGTGGGTAATTAAAGCGTAGGCGCGGTGGTATTAGGTTTGAGAGGTTGAGGGTAGGGGAAGAGAGGCAGTGCTGCGCACTGGATGGTGTTAACTTCTCCCCCCTTAAATATCTGCGTCCCGCAGATTAAACGTCTTTATGATCGGTTGCAGTGATGTCCTCCGTTTGAGTAGCATTGGATTCCACGTCTTTGTCGGTTTCTGGAGATGCTTGCTGATGAGTGACCTTCCTCCAAAATATGAAGATAGCAAATATCACTACAAAAATCGTAACGATTTCCGTAGTAGAAGATATTGTTAACCTTCTTCGCATTGTTTGGAGTAGATTCAAGTTCTTTGTGCTTAACCCGTGTATCAGCTCCAGGTTGAGGTGGTAGCCCAAACTTGTCAGATTCGTGACCACGGTGGGCATGGCTATCAGGCGCGTGTGCGAATGGCTTCTGAAAGTTTTGTTGCCCGCAGTTACCGTCTCGTTCGCGAACTGTATAAGGTATGTCCCATTGAGGCTGTAGCTCTGTCCCTCTGTGTATATAGTTCCATTGTAGTTTGTAAAGAACAGGGTTCCGTCTTCCAGTAGCTCCACCACGCGTCGACTGGATGTCACGTAATGGCACTCGGCGTTTCCTCCCTTCAATATTCTAGGGATACAGTCCGTTTCGCTCAACGGCGTCAGGTGCTCCTCCGCACAAACGCTGGTGTTGCCTATTGTAAGGCAGTCTTTGGTTATAGCGAACGTCTCGTCCGGGGCCACCAGCAACTTTCCGAAGTTAACGTCGATGTGCCTGTTAGCGCGGATCGTTGGCCGGATGACCAACATCTGGTACTCCTTAGCGGCCACCTTTGGCAGCGCCAATACATAAAGTAATGCGGTGCCATTTGTTACGATGATAGGCTTCGCGAACTCCGTGGCTTCCACGGCACTCTGATACGGCAAAGAGTCCATTTCCTTGAGTAGCGCTCGTATCTCAGCCTCGTCTAGTAAATTACTGTTTACTAGGCCCGCCTTCGCAAACTGGCAAGCTCTGCTCAGCTCACCCACTTGACTCTCCAGCAACATGGCCTTATGTAAAACAATCATGGCAGCCTGATCGTTGTTGTCAATTGTGTTGACCCTCTCAATCATTGTATTGAGCGCCTCCAGGGATTTCCGTGATGTCTCGAAGAGCTTGTCGTTGATTTTATATTGTTGATTGTTGTTTTCCACGAGACTATCCCGCACGTTGAGGATAGCGTTCCAGTCTGAAGCGTCCGGCGATCCTGCAATCCATTTCCACGCCGATCCAAGCCAGTCAATTGACCGGGTTTTCCTCACTCTCGATAGCTTCGAGAGCATCTGTTGTGCCTGCTCCATATGGTGGAACGCTAGGACTCGGATCTGTCCCGCGTTCAATTCCCGCGCTTCATTCCTTGTTGCTTCTATAGCAGCTTCTATCTCCTCTAAATTTACCATGTGGATCAAGTTGAAATACCCATCAACTCTCCACCCGCTGCCTTGTTTTAGCGTCACCAGTGGGCCGTCGTATTTAAACATTCGAATCGCTCGAGTTGAAGTTAGTAATGATAGTAATGAGATGCGAATGTTGAATATTGTGTTAGTAATACGAAGTTAGTAGTACAATAAAAGTTTTCGCTTAATGCTAACAATTTTGTTTAAATCTAAATGAAATTGACAATCAAACAATATAGCTTTTATTTGGAAAAAGGCAAGCATGCGTATATGAACCGTGTGGGTGTGAGTGTTTGATAAGGACACAGTGTCCTCCACTTGGCATAAGAACAGAAGAATACGTTACTTTTATAAGAGTCCTCACTTTTTCACGTGGGACTTGTGAAAAAATTTACCCGTTCGCGTCTTTATCGTAACCCTGTTATCTTGTTCGACTACCTCCTTGTTAAAACGATTTTTATCCTTGCTTTTTATCTGATTGTTTCTTACAAATATCTCTTGTCCAGGCTGGTACTGAACTGGTGTGGACCTATTCTTGTTCTTGTTGCTATTAGATATCTCTTGCTTATGTTGTAGCGAACCCCGGATATCCTCATACTCCCTATGCTTTATTTCTACAAGTTTCTGTAGGTCCATAGTAGCGGCTCGATTGAAAAAAACGTCAGTAGGTTTCCTCTGAGTGACAGAGTGAATTGAGTTATTATATCTATCGACCGAAATATCAGCAAGTTCACTGATCGTACAGGTTGGGTATTCTTGCTTAAGGCAACAATAGATCTCCAGGAATGTGGAATGAAATCTTTCTACTTGACCGTTAACCTCACTTTTTTGTGAAGGTGCGTAGTAGACTTGGATGCCCAAGATTTTGAGGAAATTCAGGACTGTAGGGCATAGCAGACCCCGCTCATTGTCGGACACCATCATCTTTGGTACCGAGAAGTAATGTAGGACCTTAACCAGTTCTTCACGCAAATGTAGCGCCGATTTCGACTCTAGAGGGAAAAGCTTAGCAAACTTGGAAAACTTATCCAAGCAACTAAGATATTTCTTCCCTTCTAACATGAAGATGTCTACGTGCAATATTTCGCATGGACGAGTCGGTATAGGCGTAGGCTGCAGGAATGGCTTGCTTGGGTGTCGGTCATACTTTTGATACTTGCAAATCTGGCAAGTGGCCGTGAAGGCTCTAATACGACTAGCCATTTTCATAAAGTGACAGCTGTCTAATAATTGCAGTCTGACCTCTCTCGCATTCCTATGAGCTCGGGAATGCTCCCGCTCTATAGCCAGCATAATTTCATTTTCGTCAACGATGTCTTTGACGAGCCTTTGCGCTATTCTAATTTTAAAAAGGGAAAATGTCTCTTGGTAACATTCTTGAAAAGACTGTAAATGATCGTCAGGAATCTTTACTCCATTAATGACTGTCGGACGTAGACGCTCTTTCAGTATCTCTCTCAAAGATCGTCTCGCGTCATCATTCAGAGGAATAATATGTCTAGTATAGCCGGGAAATGGCGTTTCAAGAGAATAAGTACTCGCATCGGAGTCGAAGATTATTTGATTTCTAAAGACGTTAATAGGAGCTTCTACACGAGGTACGAGGTCTGTCGCGTCCTGGAGTGCGCTATGCACTGTAGCTATGGAATCTGTATCTAGTGCGTTTAGCTGAAGTGGGAGGCGAGAAAGTGCGTCCGCCACTACGTTAGACTTCCCGGGTTTATAAAGTAACTCGCAATTGTACTCCTCGATTCTTGCCTTCCACCTTTTCAATTTAGCATTATAGTTCCTACTCCCGAGAGAGTATGTAAGGGGCTGATGATCTGTGAATATTTTAATAGAACCGGCTCCATAGAGGTACGAACGTAGGTTATCTAAAGCCCATATAATTGCCAGCATCTCTTTCTCGTTGGCGGCGTAGTTTTCTTCGGTTTTATTTAGTGACCTAGAAATGTACGCTATTGGCCTGTCTTTCCCATCTTTGACTTGAGACAAGACTGCACCCAATGCATACCTGGACGCGTCAGTAGTCAGATGGAACGGTTTATGAAAATCAGGGAAAGCTAAAACCTCTGAAGATGAGAGTAGAATTTTTAACTCTTCAAAGGCCTTCAAACATGACTCGTCAAGTTCGATGGGAACCCTCTTTGATTGTGAGGCTTTGACTCCTGCGCCTTCGCCTCTTGTCAGGTTGGTTAGGGGCTTTGCGATCTTTGCGTAATCTTGAATAAACTTCCTATAGTAGGAAGTCATACCAAGGAAACTCTTTAGTTCTTTGACGTTAGACGGCGGCGCCAATTTCTGAATAGCTTCAACTTTCTTGGCATCCGGTCTTATACCGTCGGAGGTGACAATGTAACCTAAGAACTCCACTTGAGTAGACAAGAAATGTGTCTTCTCGAGGTTAACTTTCAATTCCACTTCGCGAAGTGTTTTGAAAATCTGTCGCAAGTGTTCCCAGTGACTTTCATAGCTATCGCTGAAGACGATTATATCGTCTACATAAACGTAGCATATTTTACCAATAAATGGCCTGAGCACATCGTCGATCATGCGCTGAAATATGGCGGGGGCATTCCGCAGGCCGAAAGGCAATCGAGTAAACTCATATTTGCCATTTAGAGTCGAGAATGCCGTCTTCTGCATATCGGTTTCTTTCATTAGCACCTGATGAAATCCTGAAGTCAGGTCAAGTGTCGCGAAATACTTTGCCGTGCCAAGACTGGCTAAAGTTGACGTAGATGGTCGGATTATTCCTTCCTTCTCCAACTCTTTAATTTGCTTCTCTACTTCCTCCCTCATATGTGCTGGGTATGGGTAAATCTTGGAATAAATAGGCTCCTGAGTCGTGGTACGTATTTCCGCTCTGACTGCTGTCTGGACCGTGCGTCCTGGAGTGAGAGGCCGAAATACATCCGCGAATTCTTCTAGTAGAAGATCGAGTGCCTTTCGTATTTCGTCTGAGTGTATGCCATCTAATAAGACATTCACGGATCGCGATCTCTTGGCAAACAGCGGAATCTTCACCCCCGGATCTATCGTGAGAAGATCCTGCTTCCTATCTATGACTGCGTTTAACTCTCTAAGGCTGTCGTCGCCTATAATCCCGTCAAACGACTGCAAACCCGGAAGTACATAAAAAGTAAGGGGAGTACTATTACCTATTGAACTGAAAAAGGAACCTGTCAGGTGTTGCCTAACGGTGATACTGCCACCCGCGGAGTGCACCAGAAATGGTTTTGACAAGTCGGTGCAACCGGTGGCTACTCTGGGGCAAATAAAGTTCTTGTTGGCTCCAGTGTCTATTAGAAACTGCAGCTTAGCCCCGTCACACGTACCATACTCTATATATGGTACGCTAGAGAGGCGTTCGTCATAAAATTCGAAGGTTTGTAAATCCTTCACACATTCCGGAATCTTATTACATTCCGCTAGGTCAAAGATGTTGCGAGGACGAGCTAAAGGCCGCGGCTCCTCCACCGTGGGGTTGCGGGATTCGCGTTCCCTGGCAAGGTCACCCTCCAAGGAGTTGATTTTAGCCAAAGCTTCATTCAATTCCTCCCTCTGCGCGGCGTTCTGATTCGTGAGCAACGATAAAGCTGCTTCGAATCTACCTAGAGACTCCCTCATTTCGGACAATTCCCTTTCGGACACGGACATTATTACTTTTTTCGAATGAAGATCAAGACAACAAGGATACAACAATATGATGCGAAAATACTAATTTGCTTTATCTGTTTTCTTTTTTTTATTTTTTTATCTTGTTCTTTTTTTTGTTTTTAGCCAAGAGGAGACAGTGCGTCACTTACCCAGTGTTGTTGTGGTCTTAATTCTTAAATGTGCGTGTGTCTGCTTGTGTATATATTCTCAGATCTGTTGAAGATATAAAGTTCGATTAGTGAAATACCAAAATAAGGTTGCAATTGAAAAGAAGAAAAAAAAAAACAGAAATTTTTTTTTTTTTTTTTTATTATTATTTTCTTTAACTTTATTTATTTACTTTTTCGTAGTATTTTTATTTTTTTTACTTATAGGGTATTTTTTAGTGTCATACACTTTTAGACAAAAACTTTATTCGTGCACAAGTGTGGGTTGCACTGTGCGCGCGTCAAAGTGGGGTGAGTTTGCACTTAACGGGAGGCCCTTATTATCCTTTTTAGCCTGTTACAGCCTACTGGGGTAAGGACGATTCCACGAACCGTTGGGCAGCCAAACGCAATGTCTCTTTTTAATTTCATTTTTCTTATTGCAAGGCCTTTCCAACGGCACACAGCACATCACCACACACTTTTATTCACATGAAACACAATTGCACTCACAGCACTTTGTTTTTGTTGCTTTGTTTCCCTTATGTTTTTTTATTAAAATGCCACTTGCAGTTCGCAGCTGCCACAGTGGTTATCTCTTATTACTACAAATGCCACTTGCAGGTCGAAGCTGCCTATCGATCGCAAGATGTGTCGTTTTTATCAGTTTGGTGATCGAATGGCGGGGAGTCGAACCCCGACATTGAATATACAATGCCCACTAATATTTTTTAGCCATGACCATCTCAACTGCACTATTTCATTTAGAAAAAAAAAACATTTTTTTAATAATTCAGCTCGAATGTCACCGCACGACAGGGAGTCGAACCCCGACATCACACATTATAAGTGCACTGCCCACTAAATATTTGCCGCCGGCTTTTCGATTTTTTTTTTTATTTTTTCATATCAGGCCGCGAAGAGAATCGAACCCACGCATCTCTTAGTATAGAGAATGCATACACATTTATCACAGCCTCTTTCATTTTTTATAACGACAGCACTCACAAATTCTCTTAATTATTTTAACATTTGAATTTACTTTATATAAGTGGAAAAAAATTCTTCACTTCATTGCGTCATATTACACTTGTTGTTATGCAGCTCTTCTTGTTTTTGTTTTTTTTTTATTCTTTTTTGCTGCAATTATTTACTTGCATGCAGCGCTAGCGCAAAAGAGGGCAGCGAAAAAGAAAAAAAAACGAATGACACTATCACATTTCATTACTTGATATTTTGTTTTTGTTTCGTGTTTTTGCGTTTTTTTCTTTTTTTCCATCACTCTTTTGCTGCAATTACGAAGAAAAAATTTTGATTTTATTTGATTTGTCTTGTATTTTAACTGCATAACAGTGGCACAATGAGAAATAAAAATTTTCCACTTTTTAATTTTCACTTTTTAATTTAATTTCATTCAGAGAATTGTGGCACTAATTACATTGTTTTATGACACATCACACAATCGAAGTGGTCCCTGCTCGGGCGCCAGTTAAGTAATGTGTTGTCGTTCTCATGAAGGACACTCACATTCCTGGGTTCGTTTGAGTTGCTCGCATGGGCGACAACCACGTATCTTGGAATACTTACTAAAGGATGCTGGTTGTGATGGACATGATCAAGTAAATGAGAACCCCAAGGGTTTTAATCAAACGTTATAAGTTTATTAATAAAGTATTCGTTAGTCTTTCTTGATTAGAGATAGAATGATCTTGATAACTCCGCGTGTCGTCTGGAACTGCCGTTTTTGTTGGCCAGTGGCCAGCTCCCCAGTTCTTCTTCCAGGCCTGGTGAGCTCGTCGCAGTCGCAGTCGCAGAGCCGCAGAAGCGGAGCAGCGGCGTATGCAACGTCAGCGTCCTATTCCAGCTGGCGTCATAGCGGAGCAACAACGGCATCAGCGGTTCTTAGCCGTTGAACTCTTGGCAGCATAAGCGGTTTCCAATAGGCACCGCTGAAGTTGCGCATTGGCTTCCGGTGTCGACTCGCCGCTTCAAGCGTCAGCGTAATCGCAACTGTGTTGCGATTGTCAAGTGGGTAATTAAAGCGTAGGCGCGGTGGTATTAGGTTTGAGAGGTTGAGGGTAGGGGAAGAGAGGCAGTGCTGCGCACTGGATGGTGTTAACTTTAATATAATTAACTCTAATTTAATACTAAGTTGCGTGCTCTTTGTAGCACTGTCGGTCCCAGGGCCCAGCTTTACGCGCTGGGCGTGGCCGGTGCTGGTCTTCGCACAGGCTTCTATACTTATAGATGCTATTGTTGTTGTTAATGATGTGCTGTGTCTCCTGTGTCACATGCTGATGTGGTGCGGATGTATTATGGTAGTAGTGCCGGTGCCACCACTGCTGCTGCCACCACAATTGTCGCAGATCAACCACGATGTGGAGCCCAACTTTGTGCCCATCAAATTGCCCTCTTCTGAATGTGAACTTGCTTGAGGATTGTTGAAATGAAGTAATGTGGAGTTCGATAGAATATTGGGTACAGAAGTCTTTAAGGATTCTTCCCGAAAACTCTGACCAGTTCAGTTTCTTGGTATTTTAGTTTTTGCGGATGGCGGTCATATTTTAGGGTTTGGCAGATGTCACAACTGTTAATGATTTTTGTTGTTATTGCTCTTAGTTGTGGTGAGTAAAATTTTCTTTTTAGGTGGGCTACCGTTTCATCGATTCCTCTGTGATTACTATTCTTATGGTATTCTTTGATTTCAGTTTCTAGTCTACTAGCTTCTGTTATGTCTTCTAGTATGATTGTACATCTTATTATTTGATATAATTTAGTAGGTAGGAAATATTCTGATGAGGCCTCTTCGATAACTTTAAAGATATCGTCTGATACTAAAATCGCATAAGTTTTGTGTGGCTTGAGAATTTTTGCAAGCGCTTCAGCTACTTTCTCTTTTACGAAAATGGTTTCTGAAATAATTCTTCTAAATTTGTTCTTAAAAGGGGCCGTTGAAACTAATTGTGATTTTTTGTCCTTCTGAAAAACTATCTGTATATTATACTCGTTACTTGGTTTGTCAGTTTTTTGTATATGTTCTGCTCGTATATTAAGTACTTCATTTGTATTTATTTCTGTCGTAATGCTACTACGTTTTCTGAACCTTTTTTATATTCTTTTTCGTAATCGTATTCTAATAACTGTAATTTCCACCTAACTAATTTGGAGTTCGGTTCTTTAAAGTTCATCAGCCATGTTAATGGTCTGTGATCTGTAACTATTTTGAATTTTTGGCCATATAAGTATGGTCGAAAGTGTTTCGCTGCCCATATAATTGCTAACATTTCTTTTTTTACTGTGGAATAGTTTAGTTCAGTATCCGTTAAGGTTCTATTAGCAAAAGAGATTGGTTTTTCAGTATTGTTGAAGCCTTGTGATAGCACGGCACCAATTGCTACATTACTCTCGTCAGTAGTGAGGGTGAATGGTTTGTTAAAGTCTGTATATTGTAGTATTGGGTCATTGCAGAGGAGTGTTTTGCATATTTCTAAAGCATTGATAAATTCGTTACTGAGTTTTACAGAAGATTTTCCTTTTAATTGTGGGGTTAATGGTTTCGTAAAATTGGCAAAATCTTTAATAAACTTACGATAATAGCCCAACAAGCCTAGAAAAAATTTTATTTGTTTCCTAGTTTTTGGGATTGGGAAAGCTTTTATCGCTTCAATCTTTTTGGGGTTTGGTTTAATCCCTTTTTCTGTTATTATGTGACCTAAGTATTCTATCTCTTTTCTTAGGAAATCGGACTTATTAGGCTGCAGTTTTAAGTTTGCGTCGTTTAATCTGATAAAGACTGTATGTAAGTGCAGCATGTGTTCTTGGAGTGAGGATGAAAATATGATTATATCATCTAGATATATTAAGCAACATTTTTTATTTAAATCGGTTAGGATATTATCCTTTATCGTTGGAAAGTGGCGGGCACATTAGTTAGGCCGAAAGGCATTCTAAGAAATTCGTAATGTCCATCTGTTGTGGGGAAAGCTGTCTTGTCCATGTCTTTTGGATGCATCTCGATTTGATGGTATCCGCTGGCTAGATCTAAGGCTGTGAAGTATTTTGCCATGCCTATTCTATCTAAGATGTTAATGTTGGGCATCGGGTATTTATCTTTGATAGTTTTCTCATTTAGCTTTCGCTAATCGATAACCAATCTCCATTTTTCGAGGTTAGACTTATCTTTCTTTTTAGCTACGAGAAATGTCGGAGAGCTCCAAGGTGAATAACTATGTCGGATTATATTTTGATCGAGAAGTTGTTGAATTTGGGCATTTAATTCTTTTTTTTTTCTTTCGGACTATAACGGAATGGATTTGAGTGAATTGGAATCTGATCAGTTGTCCTGATTTTGTGCTTAACTAAGCTTGTAAAGGTTAGGGATTTGCCTTCAGTATGAAAAAGGTTTGGAAATTGTAAGCAAAGTTTTTTGAGCTCTTGAAGTTCTTCGTTATTTAGGTGGTCTGTTTGGATATTGGGTTGGAAGTCTCTATTTTTGGTCTCAACTATTGTATGTACTTCGAGGAAGTTTAATTGTTCGTACTTGGATGTTTTCAGATGAGATTCTAGACAGAACTTTTGCTCTTGATTAGAAATGTTATTTATTTCCATCAGGCTGATATTATTCTTTGCGGAATAAAGCCCGCCTGATATGAATAGGTCTTTTGATATTGAAGTAGGTTCGAAGTAGAAACTGCCCTCTTTCAGATCTACATGGATTGGTATTATCTTTTTGGATTCTTGCTCTATAGTGGGTGAATATTGACAACCGCTTCAAGTTGTTGAAGAATGTCAATTCCAATGAGACCATCGAAATAGTCGTGAAAAGCAAACAATAGCAGTGAGTATGGAGTAGGATCGGAAAATTCAATGAAAATTCTTGGTGTGTAATGTGTGTGTTTTTAATGCTGTCTTAATATACACAGGCTTTTGCAGTCGTATTGTATTTGTGTGTTTAATTAATTTTGGGTTGATAAAGGAGGAGGTTGCTCCCATATCGATAAGAAACTTTAGGGGTTGGTGGGGTATAAATGCTAGTTCGATATATGGGAGTGGTGATCCTAAGTTTCTGTTTATTAAGTATCCTGATTGCTGTTGAAGGCTTTTGCCTGAAAATTTGGCTGCTCAATATAATTATGTAATTGAGATTCTGTTCGCACGTTGTGCAAAAGGCCTTTTCTTTCTGGTTCGTGAGGGTATTTATCTTTGTTGGCGTTCTTAATATCCCTTTTGGCATTATAGCCCGGTAATTACGATTTTTCTTTTTGTATTCATTTCCGTCGTTTGTCAGATTGTTTGTTTCGATTGTTGTAGTCTTGGTAACTTTGTCTAGAAGTACTGGGATTAGAGTCTTCGATTCTGCGGTTCTGTATTTGTCTTTTCTGTGTATTTTGGGTAAAATAGATTTCACGTTCCTTCCAAGCCCACTCTAAAGCTTCTCGAAGATTTGTAGGTTTCATAGCCCTGACTGCTGTGACTAAAGGACCTTTAATACCTGTTGAATGTTGAATCTTATTGATGTTGAATCTTATTGAACACAAGTTGAGAGTTTGTTGGTATGAATTGTTGTTGGATATTAAATAGTCGATTTCATTTGTTATTTTATAAAACATTTATTTTCAGTGGCACGTCTGTGCCTTTTTAGACTTCTTTTAATAAATCATTTACAGAATATATATTATATTCTTATAGCTAGAGCCGCATAGCTGTGCTGCCGGTTACGCCAGCAGCGGAGCGACTTCGTACATATACATATATGCTTAGGTATAAGTGTTTATGTATTAGCTTAAGGGTCTAGCGAGAGTCGCAGACGGAGAGGGGGTAATGTGTCCACTTGTTTACGAAACAGTCGCGCATGTAAAATATGCCGACTCAGCGGAGTTAGTACTCTGTTAAGGCACATGCACTTGAGAGTGATCATATTACCTCTTATGTTGTGACTGCGAGTTATGTATGAATATTGCTGTTTAATTGTAACAATGTATTTGTGACATTCTTTGCATATGTAAATATATATGTTACTGAGTACAGTGAACATTTGATAAAGTGGACATACTACAGTAGAGTGTTTGAATTGGGAGCGGATTTTGTAATAGGTTATGTAATTCATACAATGCGTAATACAGTAAGAGTGCCTCCTTGATTTCGTCCCAGTTGAGGCTAGCCCCTTCTATAATTGCTTCGTTGGCCTTTCCCTCAATTTTATTCCTAATGGCTCTAAGGAGTATTTGACCATAAGGTGTTTGATCGGTACCTCTAATGAGCAGAAGGATTTCTTCAACGTTGGTTATAAATTCGCTAAGTGTTTTGGGGTTTCCATCATAAGATGGCAGAAAACGGATAGCATCTGGAATTTTTAGAGTATTCATTATATCGGCTTGACTAGCCATCATTTGGTTAGGTGGGGGAGAGCTAGAGGTAGAAGTCATAGGTGTAATGTTTTCAGTCCTAGCAACTGTCCGAGTTTCTCTAATGTCCGTCAGACTAGTACTAATCTTTGCCCTGCTTCTAGTATTTGGAATCAGTTTTTTAAAACGTGTTCGAACTCCGATTGTATTGCATTATATTGGTTTGGTTCGTATATGTTAGTATATGTGAGGTATTTGCATGTCTGTGCAACGAGTCGTATGTCGTCCAATATTGGTTCGACCGAAAAGTTTGGAGTGCACAAGTTTATTCGAGCATCACAACACGTTCATTATGTTCGCTGTATCGAACCGCGTTTCACTTTGTATGTATATGTATATATATTGCTTTTTTGATGTAGGCATTTTCATGTATGTATATATATAGAACTTTTGCATTATTCACTCATATTGTTTCTCTTTTCTTCCTCTTTTTTTATTTTTATTTTTCTTCTTTTTTAACCATTTTATTTATTTACGTTCCATTTTAACATGTAATATTTTTATACCCTGAACCCATTTTCAATGGGAAATCAGGGTATAATGGTTTTGTTGAAATGTATGTAACAGGGAGAAGGAGGCGTGGCAGACCCCACAAAGTATATATATTCTTGATCAGGGTGACGAGCTGAGTTGATTTGGCCCTGTCCGTCTGTCTGTCCGTCTGTCCGTATGTATGAACGCGTCGATTTCAGAAGATATAAGAGCTAGAGACTTCAAATTTTTTTTAAAATGTCCGTAATTACAGCGCGCATATCAAGTTTATCATTAAAATTCGATAACTCATCCCGATCTTTTTTTATCGATAAAAAACCTTATCGAAAACCAGTTATAAAATTATATCTTCTACACCTTTATTGCTAGAGTCTCCAAATTTTTAATGTATGCTTATATGCAATTTATACAATTTCGGTTTTTGTTAAAATTTACCCCCCACCCTTAAATTCACCCCCTCACCCTCACTTTTGTAAAAAGCGTATTTCAAATACTAGAGACTTGTGCTTTGGCAATTATATGCATATCCATGTTATAATCATAATCTGAAAGTTTCATGAAGATCGTACGTCCATAAAAAAAGTTATTAAACAATTAAGTTCTCATAGTAAGCGCACACTGCAGCCCATGCGTGTTTATGCGTGGGTGCTTGTGTGTGTATGTGTTTGTGTATGTGTGTGTGTATGTGTTTGTGTATGTGTGTGTGTATGCGTTTGTGTATGTATGCGTGTGTGTGTGTGTGTGTATGTGTGTCTGTATGCGTGTGTGTATATGTATGCCTGTGTGTGTGTGTGTGCGTGTTTCTTGTGTAAGCTGAAAGACGCGAATAATTATTGAAATATCTATTGCTCCAAGGGTTCAGGGGATCTCGTAGTCGAGCAGTCTCGACTAGAGCTTTCTTACTTGTTATTTTTACTTTTTTCTTTTTTTTTTTTTTAACGATCAGAACTAGGATAAGTTAATAGGAAAAAAATGATGAGTAAATAAAAAAATAAAATAAATAAAACAAGGAAAAGAAGGGAAGAAAAGTAAAATAAAGCGAAATAGATTAAGAGGAGACAAAGGAAGGTAGAATAACACTAGAGTAAGCGAATAAAGAGTAGGCTAAGAAGGCAAAAGGAAGTGAAATAAAATAGGCTAAGACGATAAAAGGAAATAAAATTGTATAAGATAAGACAAGAAGAGAAAAGGGAAAAAAAAGAAAGGAGAGAAAATAAAAGAAAAATAAAGTAAATGCAAAAGGAAAAGGAATAAAATAATTGTTAAAAAAAAGGGACGAACGAACGAAAATAGAGAAACGAATAAAGTTAGAATGAGCAAAAGAATAGAGTAAGCTGTAATAGAATAAGTCTAAATTAAGCGGATGGGAATAAAGAGATCACCGGGACACTCAAAATGGAGGACACCGAATATCATATCCTAGGATTGAACGTCGGCTGGATCTACCAGCGGTGCAAGGAGGAGCTAATCACAATAGCTCGAGAGTTTGGGCTGGACGGCGAGGGACGAGTAGAGGATCTGAGAAAGAGACTCTCTGCGTTCACACAAAGTAACATCTATTCGGCGGAGGCCAAGGCGAGATTGGCCGAGATTGAGAAGCGTTACTCGAAGGGGTCCGAATTCGTTCTGGGGGGACCCGCGCCAAGCATAGGCAGCCGCGCCTATCAGAAATCGGAGCCAGACCTGCGTAAGCCTCTGGAACTGAGACTGTCAACGACTCCAAAGGCTGGTCGGCTGGCCGCCAGAGAGACGCCCGCCTTGTGAGGTCGCCGAGCAAGTGAGAAAATGTGGTATGAGATTCGACGGCCGAACAGACCCGTTAGGATTCGTGGAGATCGTGGAGGAGCGAGCGATTACCTACGGCATCGAGCTGGATCGGATGCCACGAGCGATGAGCGAGGTATTCGTGGATAAAGCGGCGAAATGGTTCTGGTCGTCGTGGACTGATTTCAGAAAAGAATTTATGAATTTTTTCCTGCCCCGCAGTACTTTGAACGTCTGGAAGACCAAATAAGGGCGCGTCACCAGCGAGAGGGGGAAAGTTTCAAGGACTACCTGATAGAGCTCAGGCTGTTGATGCGCCAGGCGAAGTAAAGCACGGCGCAGGAGCTGTACCGAGCGTACGAAAACGTAGCCCCGGACTATCAACTGTACGTAAGGCGTCACGACTTCGCCACACTGACGCAGCTTACACAGATGGCGGCGGAGTACGAGAATGTTCAAAGACAAAAGAGAGGACATGGAAGGGAGGCGGCTTTAGGGGGAGCGAAGGCCGTCCCGTCGAGAGTCGACCTAACAACCCCTTCCGCGCTCAGAGGGCAGGTGACGGAACGCGCGGCAACTCCAGTGGCAGCGACTGGAGAGGCTGTCCACCAGATGATGACTCAGGAGGCAGACGCAGGAGTAGGATCCCGACGAGCGTGTTATCGGTGTGGCGAGCAGGCCATACTGCACGGGAATGCCAGGGACCAACACCGTCATGCCAACGATGCGGAAGGAAGGGGTAGTCCAGCGGCGCGGGACGCACGAGCAGCGGAAGAGGAGGAGGAAGAAAAATGCAGAGTCTTCCCCGAACGACGCCGGTTGGCCGGAGCACCTGGAGGAGGAGTTTAAGGAGTTCCTAGAAGCGGAGACGGCGCTTTTTGAGGGACTGGCAGGAGTGTCCAGTTTATCATAAGGATGCGGGATGAAAAGCCTCTCAAGCGAAGGTGTTATCCCAAGAATCCAGCTATGAGGAGAATGATTGACGAGTTGATTCGAGTTGGGGCTATCGAGCCATCGCGGAGTCCGCACAGAGCGCTCATCGTCTTAGTAAAGAAGAGGACCGGAGATTGGCGCATGTGCGTGGAGTACCGGCAGCTCAATGCACATTCGATCCCCGAGGCCTACCCCGTTCCGCGGATTAATCACAATCCGCGGATTCATGCCCACCACGGATCTAGACAGCAAACACTGGCGGATCCCAATGGCGGCGGACAACAGGGAGTGCACAACGTCCACAGTGCCAAGAGGAAGGCGATCACAGCGGCCGGTGACGCCGTTCGGGCTACTTTCTGTAGGCGCAGCATTCCAGAGCGCGTTGGATGACATTGTGTTGATTGGTGCCACGGAAGAGCAACATGTAGCAGATCTGAGCGAGGTCTTCCGCAGGCTGAGAGAAGTCAGCCTCAAGCTGAGTCGGAAGAAGCGGAGTTTCTTCAGGGAGTCGCGGCAATGCTCAGGGATGCCGTCGTGGTATACGCGGTTCGTGCCGGACATCGAATCACTACAGCCACAGAGGTATCGACATCTTTACCGCCGAGGGATATTGGATGTGGTGGCGACACAATCTCCCGGCAACCACTAGAGCATCGCGCTACGTCGAGCCCGCCCACCGGAGACGACGGATGAGTTTCGCCGAATTGCGACCCGAGAGGCGGAGGCGGAGGCTAGAGGCTTCCCGCGGGGGCGTAGCGGACCCCAGGAGGGAGCTAGACGCTGTCCTCGAAAGTTGGCCGACGGATAGGTCGTCTTGGTCGGGCGACGAGGATGTGACGGAGCGAGACATGCTCCCCCTCATCCCGTGGATGTGGACAGTACGCCCGACAGGTACAATGCTGACGAAGGAGGTGGTCGATCTGCTAAGGAGGGAGGTTGACGCCTGTAGCCGGCGGCATCGCCGCACACGATTCAAGGTATCGTCTGCTGATGCCACCTACAACATCACGGTGGCGGCCACAGGAGCCGGAATAGGGGTTGGTAGCGTTAAGTTAGAATAGAAGTTACTTAGTAAAGTTAGAATAAGCATTACCATTAAGTTATAGATAGCAACGTTAAAAGCTGGTAAAATTAAGATTGTTTAGGCACAAGTTGAATTCAAATTAAATTAAATTATCGGCGATCGGCGGCGCAACCCTGCGTGGAGAGTTCGCGGTGGAGAGTTGCGCTGCCGACGCCGAGCGCTTTGAGCGTGGGTCAGAGGCGATAGTCTGGGTAGTTAAGTAATGACCGCCGAGAAGAGCGGGAGTGTTCTAAAGTTTAGTTTAAGTGCAAATTAATAAGTGGCCGCCGAGAGGAGCGGATATGAACGTTAGCTTAAGTTGAAAATTTAAGAGGATTGTTACAGAGTGAAGTGAGAAAAGATTTGAATTGAAAACGTAAGCGAAGAGCGCAGCACAATAAAGATTAATAAACACAAAATCAAGGCCGGCGGCGTATTTGTGGGAGCAAGGAGGGGCAGCTAGCGAGAGAAAGACGAGAGGATCCCCGACGAGAGGAAGCAAAGGTCCAGCGGTTCCCCGGAAAGGTGCACGTGAGTGATGGCTGGGGCCATTTTCCTCTTCCTCTATCCCCTGCCACATTAATAGAATCCATATCACCCCCCCCCCCCCCTCCCTGGTGACTAAACTTGCTAAACTTGCATTGTACAGATTCAGCGCTTAAAATAAATATACAAAAAAAAAAAAAAAAAAAAAAATCAACTATGAAATCCATTGGATTTATTTGATAAGCTGAAATACGCTTACTCTAATAATTAAATTTAGCTAACCGTTTTTATTAACAATTGTTCCGTTGAATAGTATTTTATGCATATGCGGTTATAATCTTTAATTTGTTCAAGCGATAAATGAATATACAATTTTAGCCGAGACACACACCAAAAAGCTCTTCGAATGATATTAGCCGCTGCCTAAATGTATGCAATATATTTTGCACGGCCACACAATCAATGAATTAACCGGGAAATAAAAGTGGGATAAATCAGTGAATTAAATAATGATAAACAAAACTCGTAAATATTGAGTATGATATAAATTATGTAGGGAATTTTTGCAAAATATTCAAATTGCCAAATTAATATATTTTAAATACGCTTAGCATACGACAGAAGCCTTGCTGTTACTTAATAGCACAGATTACTGTATCAACTTATATGCATTTATAGTTAGGAACAGTGCCACTTAAGCTGCTATGAGAACCTATTTTAAGGTAACTGATATGCATGCACCGGAAGACGTATGACACATGATACTAACTGAGGAAATAAAAGCTCTGCATCTTTTGATAAACATATTTACACTGTTAAGTGATAATGTTTATAATGCATATAAATATGATGTGTATATAATTTATATATAAAATTGTGGTGTTTCAATTAGACTTATATATTTGTTTTGTATATATAATTTTAATTTGTGAATATTAGCAATAAATTTTGATATGCGTATTCAGCTATCAAATAAATTCCTGAAATTGTTATACAATTTTTTGTATGGAAATATTTGTAATCTGTAAGAGGCAGTGAAGATAGTGACGAGCTTGTGGTTCTCTAAGTTTATTTTTTACAAAAGCCAGAACCTTATTGGAAGCTATCAATATCAATAGTTTTCCGTTTTCATAATAATGTTTAATATATCCAATATGTAAATTTTGCTCGCACTCTAGAAGTGCATTCTATATTTAAATCAATAAAATACACTTTGTAAGATAGTTGACGACAGCTGCTTAAAAATAATCCATTTGCTCGTTTTACGACCTATCGACGTCGACTGTGTAACTTGGATTACGTTGACGCAAAACACAAATGGAAAGTCTAAATACTAGAGTCTATAAAAAATATTTTTCCATTAAATCGAACTCAATTTTCAGTAAAGTGCTTCCAGATATCAGCCCATTTGGGGTAATTCCTATCTTTAAGTATTTCACAAATCCAAGCCATCACGAGTATTTCTAGGGTATCTAATGTGCGACAATCTATTTAGTTGGGATTTCTATTAATTCTTACAAATTTTGTAAACAGCTAAAGCTAGCGGAATATTTGCCGTGTTGCAAACTATGAATGAATTTGACGTCACAGCTATAGCTGAACTAGCTGAATTAACAGTTGTATTAAATGCTAATGTCTTTGGCTAATTGACTAATTCAATATTTATCTACTTGCTTTTCATTTTCAGAATTGAACGGCGACTGAAATATTTGGACTGCCTAGTCTAAGGGTAAGTCGACTTACATTTGTTTTCCTGTACAGCATAGCGTATACGTAATATGCCACAATAAGTTCGTATTACATACGTGAATAATATTAATGCGTCATGACTAAACTCTAAAAAAAAAAAAAAAAAAAAAAACAGAAAAGAAAAGAAAAATCGAACAAAATTCAAATATGAAATGGAAAAAAGTCAGATTCAAAATCTACAAACAATTGGCGTTAAATACTCTTTCCTCTCTCTCGCTTTCTCTCTATCTCTCTTTCTCGCTCCATCTTTCGCTCTGTCACTGTTTGACTCGTTTTCGGCTCTGCATGTAAACAGCTCGGATTCCCCATGGCTGCCCGACAGATCTCGGTGTAGTTCCAAAAATAAAAGCTGTCTTCATACAGCAAAGATGGGCTCGACTATGCTCGACGCGGGCGGATTTTTGCAACGTCATAGGCGGCAGAGCATGTACTTCCCAAGACCCCGTTCCTAATGCCATTGGCAAACAGTTGAGTGTGTCAGTTGGTTGTGTGAATGAAAGTACATACATATATACATCAAATATATATATATATATATGTATATATATATGATGACGAAGAGTCTGTCGGCCGAGCGAGTCCGGAGCACTGCCTACGTTATAGAATACCCCTCGTAATACCCATTATGTGCGCCATTAGCATGTTGTTCATAAAATCAAATATTTTTCTCGGCTTGGCTCATATCAAGGATAGGCACAGCCGTGATATACCCATTGAATAAGAACTTGACTTGATCTGGTTCCCGCTGTTGCACTATGATTCATGACGTCTGATTCACTAGTTGCTGGCTTTAGAGCCGATATATACTTATATAAATATATATATATATATTAGTAGATGTAGATCACATCACTATATAATTGCCTTGTCATCCGGCTCCGATTTGTCACGCCAAACTCAGTGGGAAAATCGAACTAGCACAAATGCTGAAAGGGAGAGAAGGGTGAGCTGAGTGTAAGACTGGAAGAAGCTGAAAGAGATTGAAGCTTGAGATCTGGCTTAAGTTGAAATTTAAGCTTAAGTTGAAGCTTCAGATTTTAGTTTAAGTTTCAGTGCAATGTTAGGTTTAAGTTTTGGCTTACGTTGAAGCTTAATTTTATGTTAAAGCTTAATCTCAAGTTAAAGCTTACGTAAGATTAAGTTTAAGTGTAAGATTAAGTTCCAGTTTAAGTTTAAGTTTAAGTTTCAGCTGAAGTTAATGTTTGATTTTAAGTTTAAGCTTAAGCTAAGTTTAAGTTTAAGTTTAAGCTTAAGGTACTTTTTAATTTTAAGCTGAAGTTTAAATTTAAGCTCTACTTAAAATTTAAATTTGAGTTTAAGTCTAAGTTTGAGCTCAAGATTAAATTAAAGTTAAGGTTTAAGCTCAAGTTTGAGCTTAGGTTTAAATCTAAGTTTGAGCTCAAGTTGGAGTTGAATAGCTGAGCAACCTTTCTGATTTCGTCTAATGCCATCATCTAGCATCTATCAATGTTGCTTGTCATTGTACAACAAGTCGAGAGTATAACAACTAAATACCTATGCAAATATTGAGCTTTGCGCTTGTCGCCCGGACGCTCTGTCGGTAATTCACCTGCTGCTCACCTGTCGACCGACAGCCGTCAGCTGCCAGTCAGCAGCGCTTGCCGCGCGGGCTTGTCTGTGGTCAGTTCGTCGCGCTGGGCGAGTCAGGCGAGCGCGCGGCGCTGGAAACGCTTTGGGGTATTTCCACCTGCCGGCGAATTCAATTGGCGTTATTTGATTATTGTTATTTTCGTGGCATGATTTGGGCAACTCTGTGAGCATCCGCCAGCTGCTTAGATTTGGGGCCGTGCTAAAAAGCAACGGAGCGTTTAGCAAACGCTTTCCTCAACTCCGGCCCAGCGTTGCTCCTCAGCGCAGCACCCGCTCTCCCCCCCTCCAAGGTGACTATCGAGAATTGCCAATGGAACGTCATCGTCAGCATCCACATATACATATACACACTAACACATACAAACACATCGCACGTCAGCCCGTTGACTGCTCCACACACAGTCATTGACACAGTGTCTAGCGCTGATAACTAAGTAGTTAGTAATCTGCTTACTATTTGCCATTCGCGATCTCGGCAAAGCCTTGAAAATAAAATACGGTTATATAAGACTGTCCTGCAGCCAGTTATGGGGAACAGCAGCTATGGGGTACAGCAAGCAACTCAAACATAGAAATATTGCAGCGATACCAGTCTATCCTCGTTGGTATATGACCAATTATGATATCCACAAAGACCTTAAGCTTCCTCTTGTCAAAGACGAAGTGAAGGCGGGCACAAAAAGATATATAACAAGTAAGAAGGCTCTAGTCGAGACTGCTCGACTAGGAGATACCCTGAACCCTCTAAGCGATATTCTACTCATTCTGTACTTCTTTTATGCACACATGCATACACACGCATCCACACGCACCAATCACGCGCTCTGCTGACTGCGCAGTTAGCAGCGACTGCGCTTGGGCTGCGCTGCAGTGTGGGCAATATTATGAGAATTTATTTGTTGAATAATTTCTTTTGTGGACATACATAAAATCAATTTTTCGATTATTCTCGATGAAAAAGTTATCGACAATTATACCCTGATTTCCCATTTTCAATGGGTTCAGGGTATAAAAAGGTTACATGGTCACGGCAACGCCTTAGCACTGGGACTTCTAGAGAACTTAAATGACAGTCCACGACGCCTAAAAAGATTTCATGTCCTGGATCTCCCAAATAGACTTTAAATAAAATAGGTGTTCTGTAAATATGTATATATGTATGTAAATATATGGATTAATCTCACTGGAGCTTAAACTATTCGGTTAGTTAGTATAGTATTTTAAACAATTTGCTTATTGTTATAAAAACAGATTGCAAATAAATAAATAAAATAAAATAAGCAAAGAAAAAGACCCAAGCACATATGTAGGTAGCTGGAGACTTACAATTTGGGCTATACATAATCTTGTATAGGGAACCTATGACTAAATGTATTTTAAATGATGCGGGTGGGGCATGAATAACGAGGAAAATTTCAATATTTATTCATCAGTTTTCAAGCTACTTGATATCCAAGTGTAGCAACTGACTTGATCTGGGTATCAATTCAGGGTATTCTCCAGTCGAGCATTCTCTTCAAAACATTGATTTACTTGCTATACAGCTGAGTTGCTCTACAGATTATTATGTATTCTGCAATCGATTGCTGCCGTTTTTATTTGATTTTTTTTATACCCTGAACCCATTGAAAATGGGAAATCAGGGTATAATGGTTTTGTTGAAATGTATGTAACAGGCAGAAGGAGGCGTGGCAGACCCCACAAAGTATATATATTCTTGATCAGGGCGACGAGCTGAGTCGATTTAGCCCTGTCCGTCTGTCTGTCTGTCCGTCTGTCCGTCTGTCCGTCCGTCCGTCTGTCCGTCTGTCCGTCTGTCCGTATGTTTGAACGCGTCGATTTCCGAAGATATAAGAGCTAGAGACTTGAATTTTTTTTTTAAATGACCGTATATACAGCGCGGACGTCGAGTTTGCTTTTAAAATTCGATAAATCATCCCGTTATGTTTTTATCGAGTAAAAACATTCAAGTTCAAATCAGGTGCCTCTATAGCTAATTGTGAATGATTTTTCTTTTTTCAAATTTCTCAAATATTCAATATAATATGTAGATCATATGCTGAAAGTTTCATTAAATTCCGTTCAGTCAAAAATTAATAAAAAAATAATCAAATATTTGGCCAATTAACAAACGCACGTGCAGCAGCTACAACAAATACATCACATCAGCTGTTAGTTTCGTTTAGTTTTGGTAGATGGCGCTGCAGCAGTGAATCTATTTGAGTTTTGCCAGCGCCACCAGCAGGAGTGGGGTGGCCTGGTGTGTTAGGTGCATGACGCTCGATCAAGAAGTCGCGGTTCGAATCCCGATCGGTGCAACACTGATGTTTTTTTTTTTTAATTGTTTCAAAATATTTTTATATTTTCATAAATACGTTTTCTATTTAATTTATATTTTTAAATACACCGAAATTGAAATTTTAACTATACTTTATGTGCGTTTTTAATAGTTTGGTTATTCTAGCAGATTCTTAGAATCACATCAGCAGTTAGTTTCATTTAGTTTTGGTAGATGGCGCTGCAGCAGTGAATCTATTTGAGTTTTGCCAGCGCCACTAGCAGGAGTGAGGTGGCCTAGTGTGTTAGCAGCATGACGCTCGACCGAGGAGTCGCGGTTCGAATCCCGGTCGATGCAGCTGATGTTAATTTTTTTTTAATTATTTCAAAATATTTTTATATTTTATTAAATGAGTTTGGTATTTTATTTATATTTTTAAATACATCGAAATTGAAATTTCAGCCATACTAAATGAGCATTTTTATTTGTTGGGTTCAGGGTAGTATCTAGTCGAGCACTCTCGACTAGAGTTTTCTTACTTGTTTTTTTTTTTTTTCTAGAGATAATGATTCATAGCGGTAATTTTGCAATTAATTGATTCAAATAAAAATATGGAATATTATAACTAATTAATTTTTATTTTCATATTTGTATGTATCTCTGTATGTAATGTAGTGATACGAGAGTTATCTTAAAGGTTATCTTAAAAAGGTTATCTTAAAAATAAATGTATATTTATTTATACCATATGAGTACAGTATTTTTGAGCACATTTTACTACTGTACAGTACTATGGTTTTGGAAATGAATACATTCATGCAGACCTCTAATACGTATATGTATATATATATGTAAATACATTTGAACATTAATATTACGTTCTGAGATTGTTCATTAAGATTGTACGTCTAGAAATTAAATTATTAAACAAATAAATTCGTAAAATATTGCCCACATTGCAGCGCAGTCGCTGCTTACTGCGCCGTTAGCAGAGCGCGTTGTCATACGTGCGTCTGGATGCATGTGTATGTATGTGTGCATTAAAATTGGCATAATGAAACAACAATTTAAATATATAGAAAATAAAATTAAAACAACAATTAATGAAATCACAAAATAAGCAAGTAAGAAAGCTATAGTCGAGACTGCCCGACAACGAGATGCCCTGAACCCGTCGAGCAATTGATATTTCAATAATTATTCGCATCTGCACACATACACGCATAAACACGCATTGGCTGCAGTGTGGGCTTACTATGAGAAATTAATTGTTTAATAAATTTTCTTGTGGATAGACTATCTTTATAACTCTTTCAGACTATGAAGATAACATAGATATCCATGTATTTGCCAAAGCACAAGTCTTTTACAAATGTGAGGGTGAGGGTGTGAATTAAAGTTGGAGAAGGGGGGGGGGGGGGGGGGGGGGGGGGGGGGGTGGGGGGGGGGGGGGGGGGGCGTAAATTTTGACACAAACCGAAATTGTATAAAATGCATATAAGTTACATAAAAACTTTGGAGACTCAGGATTTAAAGATGTAGGGGATATAAATTTTTTACTGGTTTTCGATAACGATTTTAATGGATAAAAAATTAAAGGCAATAGTTATCGATACTTAAAACAAAACTCGATATGTGCGTGCTATAAACGGACCTAGGGAAAAAATTTGAAGTCCCTAGCTCTTATATCTTCTGAGATCGACGCGTTCAAACATACGGACAGACGGACGGACGGACAGGGCTAAATCGACACAGCTCGTCGCCCTGATCAAGAATATATATTCGTTGTGCGGTCTGCGATGATTCCTTCTGCGCGTTACATACTATTTCACAAAACTATTGTACCCTGATTTCCCATTTTCAATGGGTTCAGGGTATAAAAATAAATACTTAAATAAAATAAATAATAATATAATTACTAATAATATATAAAATAATAATATAAGAAAATAATGATATACATAAAATACATGTACTACGTATATATTAGACTAAACCATATGTTATATTTATGTATATAGTATATTTGAACTATTTAGAGTTGTCTTTTCATAACTATGGATTCTTATCGTTCCTTGAAGTTCACTTAGGTAATACTGAAACTGTGCTGGTGGCTCTTAATTTGAAATTGAAAGACGACAGTATATTTCATCTGCTCAAAGTAGAACCCATTGCCTCTGTACAGGGTCTATAAGGCAAGGCTCTGGCCAAAGCGGAAGATATATGTATGAATGTAATCCGGCTGAGTGCGACAGCTGCGTTGCAAGGCAAACAGAGTACATGCTGTCTATATAGAAAGTGCTTCAGATAAAGAGCCAAATGATTTGCACTCTTGGCATAATCTTTTTAAACATTGCTGGTCAATCGATCAGCTGAAGTGCGCTCTACCAATAATGACTTGATAAACCAGCAGAATAACTGATAAGGTAAAGATCGATATGTCTATATGCGCATACATATATCGATTTATATATACGATACTCTGATATTGGAATGCCTCGGTCACTGTGCAAATGTTTGGCCTGTTGTTGCGTCTGAGCTGCAACTGAACAGGCTGGAACCGAAAATTGCATTATCTCGGGATCATCTATCGCAAGTGCAAGTGCTCAATAAACAAGTTCATAAGATGCAGTTCCAAGCCATAGTTGCGATAATTATGAGTAATCGAGATGATTTATACAATTCATAATTCATTCAGACTTATGCGAACGCCAATAGATATCGCCATTTTCAGTGCAGTTCAATTCAGCTATGAGTGTGCACTGCCCTTACTATTCATTCCATTCGATTCACAGTGCTGCGCAGCGCAGCGTAGCTCTGCGGATACGGATGCGGATGCGGATGCGGTTGCGGTTGCGGATGTGGATGCATATATTGTTTGCATAGAAAATCAACAGGCCTAATAAGCTTGGGGCGTCATCTGGCGATTTCTTGATGGATTCATTGTACATCTAAATATATTATCCATATGGGATAAAACTATAGAGCGAGACAGACTGATGAATATGCCGTGTATTCACTACAAAAGTGCGAAAATTAGCATCCACATTTTCTGCACTCTCATGGATGCCACTGGCTAGGTGAGCGGGACCGCAGGTATATGGGTATCGGCAAATACAGTTAAGTAGCATAATAGACGAGCACGTCATATCCGCAAAATAAAAAGATAAAACTTCTGAAGAAAACACCCGAAATTTTGTATTTTCCATTCACATTTTGAGTCAACCGAACTCGACAAACAAATCAATGAGTCCATAATTTCGACTATGGAAGATTATATGGTATCAGTCCGATATAAGACTGCCGATAGTTGGCGCGACAATTGAGTAAATGAGTCCAGCACATTCAATGCCCGGCCACTCAATGAATGCTTAGATAATTCTTGGCTTAACGACAGAGGTCGGTAAATTCATCCATCGACTATCCCCTTCCTATGTTCTAATGCACTTACTTAGTGAATATTTGCAAGGGCATATGGGGTTTGCGTCTTTCTGTCTGTCCCTATTGGAGGCAAAGGCATATGAGACTTGCTGTAGATTTTTATACCATGAACCCATTGAAAATGGGAAATCAGGGTATAATGGTTTTGTTGAAATGTATGTAACAGGCAGAATGTAATAGACTCAAGGCGACGAGCTGAGTCGATTTGGCCCTGTCCGTCTGTCTGTCCGTATGTATGAACGCGTCGATTGCAGAAGATATAAGAGTTAGAGACGTCAGCGTGAATATCAAGTTTATTGCTAAAAATCGATAACTCAACCCGTTCGTTCTTTATCGATAAAAACCTTATCGAAAATCAGTTATAAAATTATATCTCCTACATCTTTGAAGCTAAAGTCTCCAAATTTTAAATGTATGCTTATATGATGTTTATACAATTTCGATTTTTGCCCCCACCCCTATATCCACCCCCTCGCTCACATATTTGTAAAAGACGTATTTCAATTACTAGAGACTTGTGCTTCAGCAAATGCATGCAGGGGATCTCGTAGTCGAGCAGTCTCGACTAGAGCTTTCTTACATGTTACATATCATAAAGTGTCCCTGAACTTGGATAAAGTCGAACTCTGACTATATCATCTACTATAAATATACTAAAGCTATATTATTAGCTATATATACCATGTGTGCAATACATGTATATGCTATATATGATATACATATGTACCAAATAATCTATTTATCATATATGTTATATAAAGTAAAGCTTTATGACGTATGCCCACTTCTGTTGACCTTATTCACATATTAATCAAAAATGATTTATATAATATAAATTCATAACTATAATGCGTAAATTCCAATTTTTTAAATATATATTATATTTATTATATAACAGACATCTGCCGTAATTTAAAGTCTCTGGATTGCTTAAGATTTGCCAATTATCGATAAATATCGATGCTTTGATTTCATTAGTGGAACATTGCTTGGGGATCATAGAGACTAGAGATTCCATGATGACAAAGCTGTCTCTATCAAACACCCCAATCGTGAATATTTGTGATTTGGAATACCACATCCATTACTCCAGATTGACGGGCTGAAAATTGATTCGGGCAATAACTAGTTTGTCATAGTGTATACACCTTTGTATAGGGAAATCATAGCCAAGATAATATTTAATGTTTTCTTTGAATAATATCTATATATAACTTAGCTGAGCAACACTGGCGGCTCAAGCTGCAATTATAAAGCGAACAAATTATTTCATATACAGCTATATGTGCACATATATATTTATATTTATATATGTATATATGTATGAGATAAGATATACACACATACATACATATATATTTATGACATGCGAACGCCACAAATGATACAGTTTTGCAAGTTGTGTGATTTGATGCCAGCTGCAGTTCAAATGCAAATGTATGTGCTTGCATATATCTCGCTAGTGCTGTGGCTAGAGCAATAGTTGACACTCCGTCGGTGCGTATGAGTAATATGAAGTTGCATTTCATAGAAGAGTCGATTTAAGTGAAATTAACTTGAGTCAGGTCGCCAGCGAACTCTAATGCTAGTCTAAAGCTGCTTGCTCCTCTCTCTCTCTCTCTCTCTCTCGCTAGCCCACTCACTCACTCTCTGAGACTCTGAGACTTTGATTCTCATTCTCTGCTTTTCTGTTTTCATTGATTTATTGTCTTCTTCTTCCTCATGTTCTTCGTCTTCTCACATTGTTTATTATGCCCACTGTGCATGCCTCATTATTTACGTTTGCTAATTTGCCAATTCTTGTTTGGTGTTCAGTGCGCACGCACCGTAAGGCCACGCGGATCGGAAATGCCATAGCAGCAGCAGCGGCAGTAGCGGCAGCAGCGGCAGCAGCGGCTTGCAGCTAATTGCAAACGTGAAATGCTAACAACGAGTGTATTCATAATCAAAAACTGCCAAACATTCATTAAATGCTTGAGTCCAAAATGAAAATCTGTGCAATTCGAATAGCGTACATATCCCTGTGTACGTATATGCCAATAACAGTGCTTGTGTATGTGTGTGTGTGTGAAATACTGTTCAATTAATCTTTATAACTGTTCAATATGAGTCTATATAAAAAGTACCATATATAATATAAATACTAGATCATATAGATCAGTTTTTAGTAAGGAATTGAGAGTGGATTACTGTTGCACTGTGAAAAGAATGAAACAGAAGAAAGCGGGGGACGAGAGCGAGAGCGAGAGGGAGAGTGTGAGTGCGAATGTTGAGAGAGACATGGCAACAGAAGTTAGACAATGTACTAATCGGAAGTGCGGAAGTGCAGCGAAGTGGCTGCCACAAAGCAGCAAGTAACAACAACAAGTAACAACAACAAGTAACAACAACAAGCAACAACAACAAACAACAACATTTAGCAGAAGGAGACAGCAAAAGTATTGTTACTTCCGTTTTTGGGCATGAATTGTGTGCATAAATTAAATCGCTCTCAAAGCAAAAGGAAGAAACTAAACAACATGAAGAAGAAGAAGCAGCAGCAGAAGAAGAACGCCAACAACATCAACAACAACAACAACAACAACAACATTGCGGCTCTGTTGCTGTTGAGTCACGCTGCTAGCGACTACGTCGACAACGGTTGCCTCAGATTGAACTTTACACGCTCAAGCTGTGGTGTCGCGTGCCATAAATAGATCCAGCAGAGCTGAGTGTGATGCGTGGTGGGCGGAGGGCGGAGGGCGGAGCGCTGAGAGGAGATGGTCAACAAAGCTAAAGTTAAGCAGGCAGCTCAGACGATGTGTCAAATACACATGTTTATTGTCGCTCTCTTATTCAATCGTCATCTGCCCGCCTAGAGTGTGTGGCGCTGTATGTGTGTGTGTGTGTGAATCGCTGTTTTTCAAAGCACGCGTGGCCGACTGACTAGCCACAATCGTATAGCGCGACGTTTAGTCTGCGACGACGCCGTGCGCTTTCTTACTCACATTTACATTCGCACTCACATTCACGCACGCACATTCGCATTCGCATTAGCATTCGCACTCGCACTCGCTTTCGCACACTCACACACAGCTGCACAACTCCCACAGACAGATGCTCACTCGCTCTCGCTCTGGCTGTGTGCTTGGCGCACTGCGCCTATGTATGCCTCGGTGTGGGTGACTGCGTGTGTGTGTGTGCCCACACACGAGCAACGGCCTCTCGGCAGACTTCGTCGTGATTTAAGCTGGTCGCATGTCTGCGCTCGTTAGTATGCTTCTCTCCCCGTTATGTGTGTGTGTGTGTGTGTGTGTGTAAGTGTGGTCGCTTTGCTTACATATGATTGGCTGATAATTAAAATTCGAAAAATTGTCGTCATCACTTGTCGCAGTCGTGCCGCTCCATCCGAGGGGGCCCTATTGTTGCTGTTGTTGCCCAAGATGCTTGCTGCTCGTGTGGTGGAGCTTTGCGTCGCGCCGCACGTTCGGGCTTTTGCACGTTATTTATATGCTGCGCGCCGTAGGAAAAATTAAATAAGTAAGAGATCTTGAAGAGTTAACTTGTGCCGGGACCGTTCGACTCAACGGCAATTGTAACAGAAAACGCTTTAACGCCTCGCCAATCGTCACACAGTGCCGCTGCTGCAGCTTGCTTGTTTTTCTTCTTCTTTTTTTTTGTTTTGTCCAAGGACTTCCGCGAATTTCAGTGCTCGTGCCCAAAGCAACAACAACGACAACAATGCAAATGTCCACAACAATGTTAAGCAAGTGCGGCGGCTTTGTGACGCGCCGTAATAATCAAATGTTGGCCAAAACTGAGCAGAGCTCGCTGCAGCCCTCTCGCCCAGAGCCCCAAAGCGAACGCTTACAGGGGCCAAATGCAACAACAACAACAACAACAACAACAACAGCAGCAGCGACAGCAACTGCATTTGTCTGCCCACGACTTTGCGCCCAACAGTCCTACAGTCTCCTCTGTAAGTTCGCGTACCACGACTCCCCGTCTGTTGTCCTTCTGTCCTCCGCGGAATTGCTGCACCAATTGTTGCATCTGCATCTTTCAATGATTCACCGTCAACGTCTAATCTGACTGATATTCCATTCGCTGTATGTGTGTGTGTTTGTGTGTGCTTGTGCGACCGTGCGTGTGCCTGTGTGCTTGCTTGTGATATGACAGTGAGTGCATATTTATATGACGTCACAGTCGCCGTAAATAATGGCTAATACTGTGCTACGTTCCTTGCCGATTTTTTCTTTTTCTTTTCATATCTGTTTTTAATATGAAAATCAAATATAAAAATGCTGAATTTAATATAAATTATATTTATATGTAAAGCGTGTTCCTTAAGACTTGAAACTTTCAGCTGAAGATTTAAATAGTGATTTATATTAAATTAGATAATACCAAATATTTGAGCTCTATTTGAAGCCAACTCTAAAATGTTTTCTTTCTATTTCATTGCAGCTTGTGGCAGCTATTTTGGAGTCCTCTTGCTACTGATACTGTGTGCCAGCTATAGCAGTGCACTGCCGCGACGCGCGCTTGGCCGCCACCTGATACTGCCACACCGCCACCACGTGCACCTGCGATCAGCGGGGCAGGAGCACAAGCCCGACGAGCACTCTCTGAGATATAAGAAGAAGCTCAACTGCACAATGAACATGGCCAACTACAATGCGATCAATTTGAGGTATGCGCGCGATGTGGTCATTGGCACGCGGGCCTCTACCATTGATCTCATGACTGCCTGTGTGAGTAGCTGGTGCATTTGATGGACACCATCTGGGATTAGGTTGCTAGTTGCTAATCGCCAACCAATTCGTTTGCTCTGCTCTCGATTTTAGTTCAAGGAGACCGAGGAGGAGCTGGCGCAACGCTATCGCTTGCACAGCTTGCACCTGGAGTATCCGCTCAAGAAGGCGGTGAATAACAGCCAGTACAACGGCCAGAGCGAAGAGAACAAGTCATTGGAGGAGGATGTGCTGGACATATACCATTCGCTAGTCAAAATACGCCGGGTTCTGGCCAATGAGACCAAAGCCATCGATGCCAAATGGCGCAACAACTACTTTGTGTTCATTGAGGAGAAGGTCGAGCACAACATTGCCAACGTCGAGGCCCTACTCAGCTGCACGGCCGAAGGCGAAGGCCACATTCCCGATCCCTTCCATAACCATCCATGTCGCATGTATGGCATTGTCAATGAGTTTGTCAAGCTGCTCCATGTGCTGGAGATTAAGTATAGCTTGATGCTGCGCCAGCAGGAGGCGGTGGAGGCGGAGGAAGCGGCGGAAGCGGCGGAGTGAGCACAGCTACGTGCCACATGCCACCAGCCAACAGGTGACCCCCCCCCCCCCCCCCACTCACACAAGGAACTGTACAAGATAATGCCAAAAAAAAAAAAAAAAGGAAGAGGACGGAAGAAAAAGAAATGAAAACTAACTTAAACTAAACATCGAATCAGCGATCTATAATGCAATTGCTATAAGCCACAAATCAGGCACATACGTAGCACCTATGTATACATATATATACATTATATGTTATATGTTATATATTATATTTGATCTTGAATGCCATCTATGTTTACTAATAGCGTGTAGTAGCTAATATATTTAACATGCCCTTATTTATTATTATTTAATATAGTTTGCAAATCAAAAATTCGCCCATTTTTTTTTTTATTACTATTCATATTATTTATATTTCTATTTATATATATTCATATTTTTCATTTATTATACTTCTTCCCCCTTTATGAGTTGTAAGTCCCATAAGTATTATGAACTAATAAATACTATTTGCAAATCAAATGAACAGAAATGAAAACTGCAGAAATTTCTGGGTGAATATGGGAAAATGACGGTGCAGTAAATACTCGAATGAAGGAAATTATATAATATCACAAAAATCATAAATATATTGTATGTATATCTGGTATGTCGTAGCATCATATATATGTTATAGCTATATATTATATAAAACTATATTAATTTATATACACATATATATAATGAAATGAATTGAAAATGGGCTAAAAACAAATCAATTGCACATTCAGTGAAATCTTAGATATAGCCAGATATAGTATATATATTCTAAAAAGTTTATACATATCCACAGATCTATCATTGAAACATGAAGAAGATTATATAATATATATATTATAATTATATTATAATATTTTTGTATTATAAATGTGCATTATATAGATTTATATGAATAGACATACAATTTTATATATACATATATAACTGACTTTGATTAGTAGCAGCTCAAAAATTGCCGACTTTCCCTCCATCGTACGATATTCGCTTGGCATTTCCGTTTATGGTATTTGGCCGTAGCTCAATTGTTGTACTTGTTGTTGTTGCTTAACTGTGCGACTACTTACGAAGGAGCCAGAGCAACGGGTGTGCGGAGTGCGCAACTTTTTTTTTTGTTTTTTTTTTATATATATATATTTTTTTTTTAAATTGTATGAAATTCAAGATCGACAATGCCCATAGTGTGTATATATACTGATATACATGTATGTATATTCTTAGTTTGGACGGCGTAGCTGTATATATATTTACATATATACTTATATACATTTATATACTTGGTTTGTTTGTTTCTCAATGAGCAAAAAATGCTGCACATATTTTTATTGTTTTTTTTATTCGATAACTCATTCTAATTGCTTAGTATCGATTGACATTCGTTAGTTTCATGAACTGCAAATAAATATTGCACACTCTGCTTTTTCTTTCATATTAGAAATATTTGCAATTCCATTCAGTAGGAATTTATTATTGAAAATATCAAATAGGAGTGTGTGAATAAAATAGAAAAAATAAAATAAAATTTTCCACTAAATTTTTGATGTGTCTTATGTGTAAATCTGTGTGTGCGTGTATCGTTGGCTGTATACATATACATATGTAAAGATGTTTATGTGTATATACATATAAATGAATATATGTGACTCTGTCCAGTTTACAGGGCATCTGCTAGTCAATCATGCTGGCATTGCCATTTGCTTGCCGGCATTTCGATTTTTGCGGCAATCCAACAATTGTTGCCTTGACCCACCCACAAAACGCGATCGATGTGTAACAGATCCCAAGCATTTTCCACTGATAGATACAGCCACACACACACACACATACACAGAAACGAATATTTATATATTTATAGAACCAGAGTTATTTATGTGCGTTTGCGTATTCCGTGTGAAAACCCCAAAATTGTGCTGGCAGGTGAGTCAGTGATCCATTAAAAAGCTAACACTCGTAGTTGGGTACGAGAGTGTAAAGTGAGGTGCGAACGCCCCAAAAGTGCTCACACAGACACATACACAGTTGCATACAACTGTACATGTATGGAGTTGTGTTAGCGCCGGCGCCATTGGCGCCGACTGTCATTGATTTACCGTTGTGTGCTGGTCACACTTCGGTGGCTTCGCACTGGCCTCAGCCTGAGCCTGAGCCTGAGCCTGGACTGTGAGCATCCTGTATCGCGTTAATCGGTAATCGGATCGATGTGCGGTTGGACGCTGCACGTGGCATTGCCAACACGCCACACACTTCAGCGATAACGGCAGCGACAGCAAAAGCGTCAGCATCGACGTCATCGTTGCCCAACCCCCTCGCGCACTGCCCACACACTGGCGAGTCGGAGAGCTAATTAGAGCTAACTGTTTACCCAAGCGCGTGCCCATTGAGTCAGCAACGGCGGCAGCGACGCTAATGCCGGCAGAGCAGCGTTTTATGAATGAATTCGCGACACCCGCATTAGCAGCGACAGCGACAGCGACGCTAGCCGCTGCAGCAGCAGCAGCGATAGCAACGACAGCAACGAAGCAACAGGTGAGCGAGCACAAAGCGTGAGCGAAACCCAAGCAGGTTCTTTGCGCTCTTCCACTCACTCACACTCACACACTAATCATGGTCGCTCTCTCAGCGCTCACGAAGAGCGGCTGTCTGAGCGCGTTGTCTGCTCTGCCATTGGTCCGTTGTCTGCCGTTCGCATCGCAATTGAGCGCAACAGGCGCACCAATCAGCGCTGCGGCTGGCACTAATACAGCTGTGCACGCTCACACACACACGCGCGCAGTGCCCTTTCGCTTTCTCTCGCTCTCTCTCTGGCGTTCTCTCTGCCTTCCTCACACACACACACGCAGACAGACAAACACGTAGCTGGCTTCTGGCCCCAAATGCAATCTCAGTTTGCGTGGGATCTGAGTCAAGTTTAATAATTAGAATTAATCTGGGAATTTTACTGGGGCCAATTTTAGCATTAGCTTATATATTTTTATCGCTTATCCGAGTGTAATGGATTTTCCAGTTTATGCACTGTTATACCGCATCGCTCTGCAGCCAACTTCAGCGCTCTACCACTAAAATTCCCAGTTTGATTTTTCGAATTTGTTGGAATTACCCAAACAGCTGCAAATATATATTTATTGTGTGTATACATATGTATATGTATATTTATGTGCATATAATCTGTAGTAAGATAAAGTTTAATTTGTGTTAATTACCTGATTCGATTAATGTGCATGGAAATTTTGGAGAAATATATATGTACATGTGTATATAAATAATATATGCATATATACATATATTAATCACAAATGTGAAACCAAGAAAAAAAAAAACTGTTTATACATATTTAATTTGAAGTTCATTATAATTCTTATTATTTATAATTTGTATTCATTTGAATATTTTACAAAATATATGTATTTAAATTAATATAATATACAACATATATAAATTAAGTATTTATTTTTGTATAAGTAATTAATTAAATTATTACAATACTATTTATACTTATTCACGAAAATGAAGTGAGTATCTTGGTTTTGTGCAATGTCCATCTTACTGTCCGCCCATATGTCCGAGTGATGTGTCGACGTGGGGGCGTGACAAATCGGATAAAACTGTATCTGTTTCAGTATTAGAGCTTGAAACTCCTAATTTAACGCCTTAGCTGCTATTGACAGCCTATGTTGATTTGCTCAGCACTAATACCTAATTAGGGGCGTGGCAAATCGGAAACAGCTCGAGATTTTGCAGACCGATTGATCAGCCCTTCAATGATGCTGCAATTCGAGGCTCATTCAAGTATTTGTAATGATTTGTAATGTGGGCAAAGCCAATGCCAATTGCAACGCTAATTTGGCTAAACAAACGGGCAGAGTAGGCAAACAAACGAATTAGCTAACCAACCGTTGCAATCCAGTGCCGCCTGTACAGTAGGACACCTGAGACATGGCCTCAATGTGAGAATTGGCAGTAAAAATCATGATAAAGTGAAACGATTTTACGCATAATCAAAACAGCACTAGCCTCTAAAAACTCACACCTCGGCACACAAGTTGCACACCCACAAAACAACAACAGGCTCGAGCGAGAGCGAGTGTGAACGAGCAACAGTTAGGCATACAGGGAGAGAGAGAGAGAGAGAGAGAACAGACACGGGCTCAGGGGTTGCGTTCGGGTTCGGTTTTGGTTACGGTTGCCGATTTGGCCAGGTCTCTGTGTGGGACAGGAGCTAAGCGGCGTGTAATGATTATACCCTAGCCGCAAGCAGGCAAGTGGGTATATATGTGTGACAATAGCAACAGGTAAGATAACAAAATGTTGAGCACATTTACAGGTTTAGCTGAAATGGTTTCGTGTAATTATTTAAATTTATATAAGTGAATACAAATAAAATTGGTATAAGAAATATATATAGGTTATATAATTATTACTTTTTGTTTTTTAAGAACCTAGAAATTTTTTAAGCATATAAAATAAATTGAAAATTGTGCTAAAAATACTTTTCATATATGAAAATAATAATATAATCGATTCGATTACCTACAAATATTTTACTAGGCTAAAATATAATAAATATATTTAATATAATATGCAAGAAATGTTAATTATTTAATATATTAAAATATTTATATTTTTATTATTTATTTATTTTTATTTATTTATTATTTACTTATGAAAAAACAAAATATTTTATATAATAAAATATATTAGTTATTATTTTATGTAATGAAATATATGTATGCTTTTTTTTAAGTATTTATATGAAAAAGAATAAAAAATAAATATTTTAAAAATAAATATAATATATTAATATATATTAGAAACTATATCCAAACATAATTAATAAATTTAAAAAGTACTAATATATTAAATATATATACTAGATTTAGACACACTTGTATGGTATATAAAAATCGATCAATATATATATTTATATATGTATATATATACATATATATAGCTACGTTGCCCATGCTTAAAAAGCAAACATTTAGCTAGTTCACTCTTACAGGGTATCTGCAAGTCGATCAATTCAGTTCAATTTGACTGCTCGGCTAGCCATTCAGTGAGTGTGTGTGTGTGTGTGTGTGTGCGAGGTCGGCGAAGGTGTTCGGCCGCCTTTGGCGTTGTCTGCGGCAATTTAAGCGTATCCTTTCGATTTGATACGGCCGGTAAAAAAAATTACAGCATGACAGCGGATCCGGGGACCGCACAGAACAACTCAATTTTGTAGCAAAATATTTTGTTGTCCAGAACGAATCGCAACTAAAACACAGTGTGAGCGAGGTCAGCACGGCAAAAGAGAATGCGAATGGGAGTGGGAATAGCAATGGGAATAGAAATGGGAATGGGAATGGGCATTGGCATGGGCATGGGACACGGACTATGTGCCGGTGGCAGCAGCCGTTGGTCGGATCCTTTCGACGAGGCGTCCTGCCGCGCCTGCGCACTCTGTGTATGCAGACAGCAGCAGCAGGAGCTCATCAATGCAATAATCGTGTTTGTTGTCCATGTAGATGAAGTTGTTTGGTGCGAATTGGTCAGATACAGCTACAAGATACAAGCGCAAGATATAGATAGCTAGATAGAGATATATGTATGCGTGTGTGTGTGTGGGTGTGTGTGTGTGTGTGTGTGTGGGTGTATGTGGATGCACATCCCATGGGATGGCATACAAAGGATGCTGCCTGTGCGTGGATGTGTGCGTGTCGAGTCGAGTCGAGTCGAGTCCTGGGCCGTGCCGTCGTTCGGTGTGGCGCGCGGCGAAAATCAAGGCGAGTGACCCCGCTGCGAGACACGGCTGCTTCCTGCTGCTGCTGCTGCTGCGCGGCCCAGTCAACAATTGCACTTACGGTTAGACGCAGGACTCTCTATGCCGACTGCCGACTGCCGGCGGCCGGCGGCCATGGCCCGTACAGCTGTTCGGCCAAACAATGTGGCCATAATTTTGTAACAAAGTCAAAGAAACAATACAATGCTGCAACTAAATTTAATTAGCTCGTCAATTGTCCCACTTCGCAGACAGGCAAACAAACACAAACAACTGTGTGTGAGAGCCGGCCTGGATGGAATAGAGATGGAGTATGGCTCATACCTCATACCTCGAGTCAGGTCAGTTTTGATTAGGCGACCGCCCAGCAATCGAGGCCAGGTAACGCCCGTCCCTTATAAAGGCCGAGCATGGGGCAGTCGCTTTAGGTAACAACAAACATCATTTACCCAATCGATGCGACCGATTGAGCGATTGACCTGCCGCCAACTGCAGCTGAGCCTGGGACCAACTGGTCAGCTGCTCAGATCCGTCTATAGTCTATATAAATATGCAAATCGATGTCTCGATGTCATCAGTGCGCTAAAAACAGTTGATTCGTGAGAATGAGGCCAAGGTGAGTTGAGTACAACGCCGCGAGGCGGTATCGCGACTTCAAGCAAACGAATCTCGTCTCTATTGCAGCCAAGCACGTGTCTTCAATCTTAACTCTTAACGGTACTCTGCAAAGTGCTAGACTCTTACAAGCAAACTGAGTGAACTTATTGTATTTACTGTTCAAATGTTATAGCATATAGTAGAGATATATTGAGATATAAACATAAAGCATATGTGTATAATAGTGAAATATGAAGACGAGTAGATAAATCTATAGATGGCTTATAAGATCTAGATTTATATATAGATAGATAGCATAAAGCATCGATCGATAGATAGATAGGTAGATAGAATTATATGGGATAAAAATATGTAGATGGGTAGATAGAGAATGAAGATTATCTGTATAAATCTATCTGTATATATATCTATATTCTCTAGATAGAGAATAAAGATTATCTGCATAAATCTATCTGTATATACATCTATATTCTCTATCTGCCCATCTGCATATTTTCTAATTCCTATATACTTTGACTGTAAATAATATATATTTATCGATCAATACTATAAATGTATACATCTATAAAGGTGAGTATATAACATATTTAGTACAGATTAATAATAATAAATTAATAGAACTGTTAGTAATGTCAATACAGGCACAAACATTTTTTTTTTTTTTCTTTTTTCAATATTGCTTTATCAATTCTAATTAAACGAATTAATTCCAGCATAATATAAAATATATTCAAATATTTATATATATTAATTATAATTTTTTAAAATAATATTTTTAATATTTGTGTATTTTGTCTAAAATAATTTTACCCATTTTAAATATTTGTAAATTAACTCTAAAATAGATTTAAATATTTTAAAGTATGTATTTATATACATTCTTTCAAAATTTAAAAGTATTTCCAAATATAATTAAAAAATGTATTAATATTCATATTCATTATAAAATAGTTTAAGACAAATTTATAATTTAAAGAATTATTTATAAAATTTAAAAAATTTTGAAATATTTGTATAAGCATTATGCAATATTTCTATACCTATCCAAATACTGTTATATTAATTCTATAGAATTTTATAAATTAATTTAAAAATGTTTAAATATTTGTATATTATTTCCAAAAAAGTTTTAAATATTTGAACATTCATTCCAAAATAATGTACAGATATTTAAAGTGTAAAAGCAAATTTTTAATAGATTTAAAATTTTCAACACAAATAATTGGTTTATATAATAATACATATGTATTTGTATGTACTTTGTTAATATGATAATTTAATATAGTTTTCAAGTATTTTATAATGTTGGCATATTAGATAAATGATTTATTTTTATAGAAAACCAATAATAATAATTAAATAATAAATTTAATATAACATTATAAAATACTTAAAAACAATATAAAACGATGTTCTAAAAAATACATATAAATATATATATGTACTTATATGTATATATATAAATCTCTTAATCAATATATGAAATATATATATTATTTCATTTTTATATCATTTTCGTTCTTAAATAATATTCAATTCCTTCGGGTTTAAATGAACCTAAGGAAGGATCAAGGACTTATGCATAGTATTTCATAATTAAAACTGAAGATTTTTCTGCAGATCTTCAATAAAAATTTTGTATATGATCGTTAATTACGGATAACTGGACCCATACAAAGATTAACTAACCCAAGGATCAAGCATGCAAGGTTATGTATATATGTATATTGATTGAAATTCTGATTTCAATTGAAATTCTAATTTTTTTGCAGATCTTCAATTACAAATGATATTTATATACTTCAATACCACTGGACCTCCCAATTTGATGAGTTTACTAGAAGAAAAGGAAGTACCCTGAGGCATGCATAATATTATGGCAAGACTGAGAAGAGTGAGCATACTTTGGGGCGTCCAGGCTCCAGTGGCCTATAGACAGGTAAATTGGCTTTTGGCCCTGTCAGGGCTTGGCTAACTTGGCAAGCCAAGGTCGTGAAGAGATAGAGCCATGTCTTCTAGAAGGAGAAAGAAAGTTCAAGAGAGTGAGCAGCATTACAGGGAGTAAGACAGAGAGAGAGAGAGTGAGAGTGAGAGAGAGGGAGAGCGAGTGAGTGAGAGGTAGCTGTTGCCTTGGGGCAGGCGTACGGTCAGGTAGATTGATTTCTATGAGTGCGCTTTGAGTGAAATCTTCTCATTGGATAAGCCGCAAGTGAGCCTGTTGCCTACCGACACAGCGATGGCGACACACACACGCACACAGAGAAAGAGAGGGAGGGAGCGAGAGAGACGAGTGACCGAACAGGGACCGGCTTAAAAATGCTCGACTAGCTGGTTGGTCTGCCTTCTCTTGGTGTACGGTCCAAGAGCTGTGTGTGTGTGTGTGCCTGTGTGAGTCTGTGCGTGTGTGCGTGCGTGTAGAGGATGTATATCAGGTATGTGCACAGGCACAGTCATTGGTAACGAAGAGCGGGGCAGGTCCAGACAACACTCGATCAGGCCTGACAGGCAGGCAGACAAATGGAAATGGACTGGGACTGGCAGGCAGCGCAGCTCACGCACACACAACCACACACAGGCATACATAGAGAGCCGCAGAGTCAGAGGCCCGACCCGACTCTCGACCCGGCCTGGCCCGGGTCTTCAGTCTTCAGTTTTCTTTTACGTACCGTTCGTTTTTCACATGGTCTTTTGGCTCTGTCTCTGACTGACGTCGCGTCGGTCGCTTCGGTTTCGGTTATCGAGTCTCTGGTGTCTGGTCGCAGCCGCAGCCGCTGCTGCCTCTGCCGCTGCCGCTGCCGCTGCTGCCTGTGCTGCTGCTGCTGCTCAACAAAGAAAGCTGGTCGAATTTAGCGCAACTTTTGGTTCAGTTCGGTTTTGTGCCTGGACGTGAACAGTAGTGTCCGCGAGAAGTGTTCTGCAGTCTCACCAAACTATCAACTTTTTTCTTCAAGTGCATTTCGTGTATTTAAAAAACAACAACAAAAACATTTAAAAAAAAGAAACAACAACTGGATCTAACTGCAAATTGTTAATAACAATTTAGCCCGGCGAACTTTGTGTTCCTGTTTTTTTTTCGGACTATAATGCGGTGTGTGTATTAGTTTTGTTTTATTACTATTTTTAATACATCTATAATTAATTTAATTGAAATGCTCATATATATTTGAAGTATTTATTGATTGAATTGAACTTCAAGTCGATTTTCGTATAATTTTCCTTTTCAATGAGATTCGCCAAGAAGGGCAACTGCGCATGCGCCACACGGTTTTTCCTCACTTTGTGCGTTCTCGTCGTTTTTCGTTTTTTTGTTGAATTTTTTGTTTGCTGCAAATGTGAAACAGTTGAAACTCAGTTGAAGTTCCAGTTCATTCCGTAGCCTTTGATCTGTCATACATCATAGTCTTGTTCAAATTGAGAGAATTGAGTTAACTGTTATATCTATAAAAATTCAAAGTTGTTGTTTTTCGTAAAATCTAAAAAATCGAAAAAGCGGAACATTTTGAACGCACAAAAAAAACCCAAAAACCCCCCAAAAAACCTAAATAAAAAAATAAAAAATGTTACAAATTTTAACAAAATTTTTGAGAGACAAGCAAGTTGCATTGCTGTTGCATCCGCACTGTTGAACGAAGAGCAACCCAGACAACACCCCCTCAAAAAAAAAAAAAAAAAAAAAAAAAAAACAAAATTAAAATTAAATAAAATAACAACAAAAGCAAAAGAAAAAAAAAACTGAAAAGAAATTTCTTAAAATTGAAGCGTCCTGTTCCAATAGATTCTGACCCGGCGACAATAATTCCTGCCATGTTAATCACCTGATATTCATTGTGTGTGTGTTTCCTTTTTTTTTCCTTTTTCTCGTTCTTTTTGGCTTTTGCCGAACATCCACATAAGTATATATAAACATTTATATACATATTATTTTTGCTTTCTGGCATTTACTGTTACAAACGCTTCTGCACTTTGGCACCTCAATTCAGCTCTGTTTCCCTCCGTTTCGGCCCATTGAACACACACGATCAAAAGTTCCCAACAAAATCGGCTAATCGTCAAATTCTCGAATATATATATATATATATATATATCTATTCATACAAATCGATAACGCAACAAAAAGAAGAACAAAACTAAAAAAAAAAAAAAAAAATTAACAAAAATAAAATCAAAGAAAAGAAAAGAAAAATATAAGAGAAAATCAACTAGAAGATCCACTATCTATCTAACCATATATATATATATATATATATATATATATATATATATATAGATTATTAGATATATGTATGTGTGTATGTATATATACATATACATATGTATCTATCTATATGTATATGCATACGAGTGCATATATGCATATCTATGAACAACCAATAATATCATATATATATAATATAATATATATCGTCATCTATCTATAGTTGGTTGCCATTGCGCTGCAACCAAAGTTAAAGGCACCAAGACGGCATCGCCAACGGCAACCACAAGGACAACGCCCCGCATTAGGCAACGGCTTCAGCGCATTGCGCGGCAGGACAATGCGGATATGTGGTCCAATCTGCTGTTGCCACTGCTGCTGCTTCACTTTGTTCATCTGCATGCCACACTGGCCATGGCCACGGCCAGCGGCGGCTTGACTGTCATCGAAGGCGCCAGCACCACCAGCAGCACCACCACCACCACCACAACCGGCAGCAGCAGCAGCAGGAGCAGTCACAGCACCACCACCACCACCACCAGCAGTAGCAGCAACGACAATAACAACAACAACAACAGTGGCAGCAACAACAGCGGCAGCAACAATAGCCGCAGCACCACCCACACGACCCACACCACAGCCACCGGCAGCGTCAACATTCACATGGCCCTCGCCACAGCGCCCGTTGTGCCCGCTTCCAGCCAAAGGAAGCGGCATCGCAAGCGGAACAGCAGCTGGTACGATTATCGCAACTACAACGAGAATACGACGGCTCCTGAGTGGATCAATCCCTGCGGCGGCTCCTACCACACACCCTCGGCCACAGAGCGCAACCGCGCCCAGCGGCCCAAGCAGGTAACTAGCGCAGCTCCAGATTAAGCTCCAACTCCTCACTCACCCGCTCCCCCTCTCTCTCGCTCTCCCCCTCTCTCTCTCTCTCTCTCTCTCTGTCTCTCTCTCTTAGATCTTCAATCAATTGAAGCGCGCCGCCGGCACGGAGTACCATGAGCTGAACAGCACCGAGGATCACAGTGGCATCGACATCAGAGACATGCACATGTGGTCGCTGCACAAATACAATTACAAATTTCTGCCCAAGCTGAAGCCAAACTCAACGGTATGTATATCTACCTCTCTCTCTCTCTCTCTTTGTATATCTATCTCTATGCATATCTTTTTTATTAAGTAGCTCACTAATGTCTCCCTCTCTCTCTCTCTCTCTTGCTCCCCCTCTCTGCTGCTCCTCTTTGCAGATCGCCCTCAAGCGCTGGTACCGCAACATGCAAACCTATGTGGCTAGCTTCGCCTATTTGCGCCGCGTCCAGATCAACTGGGACCGGCAGTACCTGAAGCGGGAGTCGAACGTGGCCAAGGAGCTGAAGAAGCTGTTGCTCAGCTCGCGCAGCATGCTCTGCGAGCTGGAGACAGCCGTGAATCGCACCTATCCGCCGCTGGCTCCGGGCCGTGCCGGCGCCGCTGCCGCCAAGCAGCGACGCCAGAAGCACGTCTCGCGCCACGACATGAACAAGCGGCTGAAGCTGCGCAGCAAAACTCGCACCGGTGCCTGGGCGCTGGCTGCGGTGGCGGCTGCGGCTGCGGCGGAGACAACCACCGAAACGGCAGCAGCGGCCGCTGCAGCGGCGGCCATTGGCGAGGCCGACGCCATGGACATGCGATTCGTGAAGCATCATTACTATGAGTTTCTGCGCACCATGTGGCAGCTGATGCGGCGCCACAGCAAACGGGAGCGCGAGCAGCAGAAGCCGCTGGAGCAGCGCCAACGACAGCGCCCGCACCACCACCACCACCACCACCATCAACACCACCAACAGCAACACCAGCAGCAGCAGCAGCAGCAGCAGCAGAAAAGGCAGCAGCAGCAACAGCTGCAGCAACAGCAACAGCAGCAGCAACATCTTCAGCGACAGCGGCAGCGCCAGTGGCATCAAGTGGAGCAACAGCGACAGCAGCTGGCGCCGGCCATCGCTGGCAATCGCCGTGAGTTCAATGAGGTGTCCAAGCCGATAATCGATGCGGTTAGAGGCGTGAGGGGGCGGCGTGGCAAGCGACAGCAGCCGCATGCAGCAACTGCAACTGCAACAGCAACAGCAACATTATCCGCATCAACGTCAGCGTCAGCGTCAGCGTCTACGTCCGCGTCAGCTTCAGCGTCAGCGTCAGCGTCAACGTCAACGTCACCGTCAGCAGCGAACGCTGCTACACAGCAGCAGCGACACCTGCGCCGCGTGCTGCGCACGTGAAAACTCCATAATCATAATATTATGTATATGCAACCCTTAGCTCGCCTAGTTTAAGTAAATTATTTGATGGAGTTTGCAAACAAGTTTCTTTTGCTCCCTCTCTCTCTCTCTCTCGCTCTCGCTCTCTCTCACCATCTCTCTCTAAAGTATTATTATTTATTGAAGCAGCTAGCACATATTATCTCGGATTAAGTGTAAAGTTCGCATATACGTAAGTCGTCCAGCTCCACCAGCCCCTAGCCTTATCCCCCCTCTCCCTGACCTGACCCCGCCGAGCATCCGCTCAGCAGTTGCCGTTCTAGTCACATATGCGCAACTGCCCCACCCCGCACACACACACACACACACACACACCAATACGACATCCAACACCAGCTCGAAAGTATTATTAACTGTTTTCTCAATCTCTATAATTTTTTTTTAGTTAGTTAGTTTCGTAAGTTAAATTATACAATTTTCAAGTAGATTTTATGCATCGGTCCCAATTCACTTTTTTTTTTTTTAGCTCTAGGTCTTGTTTAACTGTGATATAGTCGCATAATGCTTAGTTAGTTTCTGACCCCAATTTTTTTTCTAGTATTTAAGTATTTAAAGTTGTAAATAGATAAGCTCAAACATACATACACACACGCACACTCTTTATGATCATATGAAAACATGTTACGATAAGCTGCGACAGAAAGCAAATAATAAATGCAAATATTAAAAACAAAAACAAAAACAAAGTCAATGTTTTAATATTTTAAATTTCAGCTATAATAATGAAAGAGAATGAAACAGAAAAAAATTTAAAATTACTATTTAAAAACCTTCTTTTGGAAGTTGGGCTGAAGGGGTAATCTAAAAATTACATCTATGTGCCTAAACAATACTTATACAGTAAATCTGAAGTTTCTAGCTTTCAAAGTATTCAAATCACGATTATTATTGATATAATAAAAATCTGATGAGCTATCGAAAATTTAAAATAAACTCGTGCTGTGTATGCTATACATGATTAGGCACGTCAAATTTCAAGTCTCCAGCATTTGTAGTTGACGAGATCTCAGCGATAGACGTGCATGGGAAGATCTAGAATAATGTATATACTTTTTGGGCTCTGCCACGCCTACTTACTTCAGGCTGTTACATGCATTTAAAATAAACATTTGCGATGGCATCAGGACATAAATGGAAGGGGAAAGCCCATATCAAATTTTTAATTTCAATAAATTCATATAAAAAATACTTTAAAAAATTTAAGAAAATAGGTACAAATATTTTGTGGAAGCCTTGCCAAATAGTATGATTTAAAGACTTGAGCTTTCTATTAGTATATATTGAACGGTTTATGTTCCTCATTGTTGATATATTTTTAGAGCAAATAATTTATAATTAAATTTTTGAATAAAATAGATGTAAATGAATTGCAAAGGAAATCTATTAAAATATTCCTTCAACATAGTTCTAGGCTGCCAGCTGAGGCAGTCAGCATATAAGATAGGTATGTGCTTAATCAATGTACATATATTTCATGTTGCCCATGGAAACTTATCGAAAGTGCTCGAAAGATATCAGTTATATTTTATTATATACGATTATGTAGTTTATTATTAAATTGAATATTCATTTTGGTCCTTAATGGGGACTTTTGATATTTTCTGTTTTTTTATAAGACCTTTAAATTTATATTTTTGGGTTTCATTTCAACAAGTCTAAAATTGACAATGTAATGAAAAAGTAATTTTATGTATTTTAATAATATTACATATTTTATTTGCGTTTGAGATTGAAAACATAAAAGCCGAAAATATATATTTCATATGTATGTGTTAATATATGTATATAATAATTAATATCTTTAATCATTAATAATTAATATTAATGATCATTAATATATTCGTTTATTATTGCTAATCTCTATAAATTTGTTATTTATAATCTTTATATTTGATATTATTGAATTGGACATTAGTGTATAATTTATATATATATATATTAGTGTATATTTTATATATATTTAATACTTATATTAGTGTATATTTCATTTATTATTGAGTACAATATCTGCTTGAAAATTACAGAAGTAGAAGCAATTCAAAGCAATAAATTATGCATATGGAGCAGATATTATGTAGATCTATAAAGAATATATATATGTATACGAAATGAGATATGTTTAATTAATTATTGAATGCAATTCGTGTTGAACAATTTGCCCTTTCAAGTCAAGTCTTTCATCAAGTCAATTGATGCAATGAATACTTGACGTTACTACAAATAGAGCAGACAGTAAATATATTTATATACAAAAACTGTGTACATATATATTTACAGTCTATTATTATATAAATACCATAACGAGCGATTGAAAAGTGCAAGCAATTCATTTGCTCCTTGGCATCCACTTCGAGTTTGGCTCGCTCTGGCTGGCTTTATGATCGATTCGGCTTTTGTGTGTGTTTATGTGGGGTCCGGGGATCGTTTGTCTTTATGGCTGCCGAGCAGCGCCCGCCCCTGCCCAATTGTGCTGCGAAGGTTTTTATGATCCTTAGGCAGCGGCGTCAAACTATTAGCACTTCTCGCCCAGCACGCGCAGCCGGCGGGAGAGGCAGCTGCATGGAGTCGCAGTCAGAGTCAGAGTCAGAGCTGCAGTTGCAGTTGCAGTTACTGTCCAATGCCTCCACCTGCCTACCTGCGATTGCGCAGGGCAGAGCAGGTGATTGCTGGCCTTGGCCGGAGACCAGGCAGCATCAATGGGCCATCGATGCATTGTGGCTGGCCGCTTAGCTTAGTTGATCTGAGCCAACTAACTCAATGAACTTTGGCCAGTGTGTGGTGCTGAGCCGCCGTTTAGCCGGGCTAAGCAGCCCACAAAGTAAGCGCTCAGTCAGTCACTTGGCCTGCACTTGTCGCTGCTCAGCCACTCAGCCACTCAGCCACTCAGTGGCTCATTGTGGCCATCTATGTGAGCCGTAATCCTCGCATTGTTGCGAGCGGCTTTACGCAAATTTACTTTTTAATGCCGTTGGCTTGTTGAGCCGCGTATTAAGCCAAGCTCCGTTTAGGGCGCTTAGTGGCACCTTTGCGGCCCGGGGATTAGCGCAGCCAAAAACGGAAGCTGCCAAACTCTGCCAAATGGCAAGTTTTAGCTAGACAGCCGCTGCTGCTGCTGCTGCCGCTGCCTCTGCTGCTGCTGCTGCTGCTCATGTTCTGCTGACCAGGGCCAAGTGTTGACACACAAATGGATTATAGACCGGACCTGCAACAAAAATATTTGAATATTATGCTGCTGCCGCTGTGGCTAAGCCGTTTATTGATTGCAATCGAACGGACAGGCAGGCCAGGCCAGGCCAGGCCAGTCTCAGTTTCAGCTACAGCTACATCTTCAGCTTCCTGGCCGTGTATTAGTTAAGCCAGTAGCTGGGCCGGGCCTAAGCCGAGCAACGGTCACTCGTTGCTCAGTGTCAAGTGTCCCCGTTGGCTGGGCCAAAAGGGTCTATTGGGCCTAAAGTAGGTGTTGTTATGTTTTTAGCTGTCATAAATATTGTAAAAACTTCGTAAATATTTAAACAGCGTGCACAATAAAGGCAAATGACAGAGGCTTGTTCGGGTTCTGCCTGGCACCGACTCGAGCTCGGACTCGGGTCCGAGTCGGGTTCGGGCTCGGGTTCGGATCTCTCTCTCTCTCTCTCTCTCTCTCTCTCTCTCTTTCTCTCGTTGCGCTGAGCGACTCTTGTGCTCTATTGTCCTCGGCCAGGCCATAACGGTGGTTGCTGCTTGCGGCTACCAAACAGCAAGTGTGCAACAGAGAGAGGGAGAGAGCGAGGGAGCGAGGGAGCGAGAGAGATAGACTGTTGCCTACCTGTGCGAGAGCAGAGTGTTTGTTTTACTTACTATTGAAATTTGAATATGTCGAGAATCGGGGCCGGGGCTAAAGATTAACAACATTTAATAACCCATCATTTCTCGGCCCGTACCATTCGGTGCCTTTGTGGCAAGCATTTTTAGCCATAATGCAGATAACTGCATTTTTGTTTCTTCAGCCCCGAACCATTGTTCCCTGCCCTCACACTGTCGGTCCGTCCGCCTGTCCGTCCGTCTGTCTGTCTGTGCCATGTTCTTGGCAACTTTTTGCCATTGTCCTTTTTTATTTTACAATTTTATTATTATATTCTTTTGCTTGTTCTTTGTTTTTTCTTCTGCTGCTGCTGCTTCTTCTTCTTCTTCTTCTTTTTTTATTGCCATCCTGCAGCTAGTTCCCAGAAGCGAGCACTGCAAAATTAAGATCGTTGCACCGAGATGCTGCTGCGTGTGTGACATTCTCAGTTGGCTCAGTCTCTAGTGGCAAATCAATTAGAGCTGCGTTTCTCTGGCTCTCTCATAGATTGCAAATCGAAATTAACTGCCTAATTGAATCGGACAGCGAGAGATTCGTGTGGCACGAGCACGAAATTTATTTTTTAGAATTTATTTATTTAGAAAATGCTGTGAAAAGTCAGCAGAAAAGTATTTATACTTTTGTTTACTCCAATTAAAGTTTTTCCTCCTCTCCTCCTCTTCGTCGCCGTAGCCAAAGACCCGAACATGGCTCAATCATATGCACATGAGTCGCCCTTTATTCGCATCGAGTGCCTATACTGCCCGAGCATCCATCAGCAGCTCGAGCCTAATTGCATCGCTTCGAAGTAGCTATTGAGGCACTGCGGCACGCGTTGACATAATCTCGAGCAGCGGCAAATAAACAATATCAAATAAACAGCAGCCAGTCCGAGTGCTATTTGGCTTTGTTTACAAACAACTTAAATAAATATATATATATGTGTGTATATATTTCTGAGTTGTGGGTATACATATTTATTGATATTTCCCATATGCTGAGAGCCTTAGCCTATAATTGACGTACTCAAAAAATAATAATAAATTAATAAATAAATTAATAAAAATGCTGCCGATATATGCAAATAGTTCACAAATCAAGGCCAGTCAAGCCAAATACCCTAGACTTTAGCTCGATGTAGTTTTATCTTGCTTATACTCAGATTTATTTATTAAATTAAGTATTTATGTTACATATTTAAAGAGATAATGAATATCAAAAATTCTACCTTAAGTCAGTTAAAACTTATACTACAAAATTCACTCAATTTAATGTTGTCCAAATATTTTTCCCGAGCAGTGTGAATGTAATTCGTAATCTATTTTTAAAGTATTTAAGTATTTTAGCTAAGTATTTAAGTTACATATTTATAGAGATACAAAAAGAATCTACATAAATCCAGTTAAAACTTAGACTATAAAATTCAGGCATTTTTTGTTGTCCGAATACTTAGGCCGAGCAGTGCGCGTTTAAAATTATAGTTCTCATTTTCACACGAATTAATATATAAGTATTTTAGTAACATATTTATTAAGATAAAGAAAAAAATAAATAAAAATTCTAAATAAAAAATTCAAAAAAAAAAAGAAAAGAAAAAAAAATTAAATTACACATTTGACGCATTTTATGCTGTCCAAATATTTATGACGAACAGTAATTCGCAATTCTCATTTTTACACTATTAAATATATAAGTATTTTAGTTACACTATTAAATGAGATAAAATAAGAAAAATTCAGCATGAATCCAGTTAAAATGTAGACTAAAAAATTCACGCAATTTAATGTTGTTCAAATACTTTTGCCGAGCAGTGTGCATGTGTAATACTAATTCTCACTTTCAAATATTTCATTTAAGTATTTTAGTTAATTATTTAAAGAGATGAAAAATAATAAATATTCAACATGAATCCAATTAAAATTTAGACTGCAAGTTCACGTAATTTATTGTTGTTCAAATACTTTTGCCGAGCAGTGTGCATGTAAAATTCTAATGCTAACTTTTCTAGGGTAGCTTGCAGTTACCATTCGACATTTGTTCGTGCTGGGCCAAAGCTCTCGGCGCAATAGGAAATGCCCCAGTCGCAGTCTGCCGAGTCGCCGCCTCGAATGAGTCTCGAGCGCTGCTTATCACAGCATTTCGAAATCACAATTTGGGCACACGTGTATACGGGTGGGAAGATTTGGCATTAGAGCTGGCTGCTGTTCCGGCTCCAGTCCCGCAATGTAAATCATGAAGCTTCTTGTCTTGTCTTGTCTTGGCTACGCTGTCGCAGCATCTAATTATATAATTTGTGTATGTGGCTTAGCTCGCTGCGGCTGCCGCTGCCGCTGCTGCTCAGCTGCTGCTGCTGCTGCTGCTGCTGCTTCGTTTTGACTTGTTTTTATTAACACACATTTTTATGGTCATTTATGTAATTTCATAGAGTGCGGCAACATAAATCCCGAAGCGAGTTCTCGCTTAACAGTCGGGAGGGGGGGGCTCTGGGATTGGGCTGTCGCCTCTGCCTCTTGTTTATTCGTTGTCTCCCTCTCCCGCTCTCCCTCTCCCCCTCTCTCTCCCACTCTGTGTGTGTGCTTGTGCGTCTGGCAGGCCTAACAAATTTTTTGCGTATGGGGCTTAATAAACATGTCGTTGAACTGTCGCCAACAGCACTTTTGTGAGGTTTATGGCGCAGACGCGCCTGCCTAGTAGCCAGTTGTTGTTGCTGTTGCCGTAGTGGGCTTTTAAGCACCTCAAAACACTTTTTAATTGTTCAAAATAGTTTTTTCAGCTGCTGTTTTTTTTTTTTGTTTTTTTGTTTTTTTTTTTTTTGGTCTTCTGTCGTGCACATTGAACTTGAGCCAGCAGCGAAAATAAAAGCAAAACACAGCGCAGCACAAAAATTGTAATTACCATGAGTAATATTTTATTACACTTTGACACTGAAGGAAAAACTTCACAAGAACAACGGCCAAACCACACCAAAAAAAAAAAAAAAAGCAGAAGAAGAAGAAGAAAAAACAGTCAGAAGCAAAAGAAGAACCGACGTGCAAAGAAAAGCCAACTGAGCTGGCCGAACAACGACTTTGCTATGCTCTCTAAAGCTAGAGAACTTGAACCTGATCCCCATGGAGCTAATAGATCTGATAGATCTCAGACATAGCCATAGCAATGCAGGCCAGCAGAGCATTGGCAATGGCCGAGTGCAAATCACTCAATATCAATTGCAACAAATTTGTGCGGCACTGCGCCGGGCATGCTCGACCAGGCGCATACCCTGCAGGCAGCTGCCACGCCAGCTCCACTGAGATCAGTTCGTCCGGCGAGTCAGCGCACCCGCCTACCCGCCTCGCGCCGGCCACATAGGGTATACGAGCGCAGGCAACTAACTTAAGTAGCGGTAGCAACAGGCTACTAACATGTTTATGCTACTTTTATGAGGTGGCAATAAAATCGAACCAAGTACGAAAATAAAAATGAGAAAAGGCAAAGGCGACCGAGGCAACCGGGTGAGATCTGCGCGCTCGCTCGCACTTGCTGGCGCTCGCCTCACCCACTCACACACACACACACACACGCACACTCTCTCTTTCTCACTCGCTCCCTCAGCCGGCAGGATAGCCGCCGCACACACAATGACTTCATCGATTTATAGCGGTCACGAGTGACGACGACGTCGACTTGGTTTTTGAGCTGCATGGACCCCGAGCCAGCGGGCACCAATATACCAATATACCAATCTATATACATGTACATATGTGTATGTGTGTGTGTATGCATATAGCATATTGGCATCGGCTGTGGCATTTGCCTTAGTTTTTGGTTTTTATACCCTGAACCCATTGAAAATGGGAAATCAGGGTATAATGGTTTTGTGAAAAAGTATGTAACGGGCAGAAGGAGGCGTCGCAGACCCCACAAAGTATATATATTCTTGATCAGCGTGACGAGCTGAGTCGATATAGCCCTGTCCGTCTGTCCGTCCGTCCGTCCGTCCGTCCGTCCGTCCGTCCGTCCGTCCGTCCGTCCGTCCGTCCGTATGAGTGCGTCGATCTCAGAAGTTACAAGAGCTAGAAAGCTGAAATTTGGCATGCGTACTCGTGAGTACCATACGCAGTACGAGTTTGCTTTATTTTTTCGATAAATCGTCCGATAACTTTTTTATCGAGAATAATCGAAAAATTGATTTTGTTTTTTTGGCCTAATTTGAACATTTTTAGACCTGGAGTCTTCAAACTTGCGTTGTATATAAAGTTAATCGGTACAAAGATTTTGTAATTTACAGATTTTGGATACCACGCCCCCTTCACCCCCAATTTGTAAAAGACGCATTTCAAGTACTAGAGACTTGGGCTTTGGAATGTACACACATATTCACCATATGATTACACCCTAAAAGATTCATTAAGATCGTATATCTACAAAAGAAGTTATTCAACAAATAAATTCTCATAATATTGCCCACACTGCAGCGCAGCCCACGCGCAGTCGCTGCTTACTGCGCAGTTAGCAGAGCGCAGGCTTATGCGTGCGTGTGGAAGCATGTGTATGTATGTGTGCATAAAAGAAGTGCAGAATGATTAGAATATCAGCTTGGAGGGTTCAGGGTATCTCCTAGTCGAGCAGTCTCGACTGGAGCTTTCTTACTTGTTGGTTTTCGGTTTTCGGTTCTCGGTTCTCGGTTCGCTTTCGGTTATGGGCGACTTGCGCTGCGTTTTTATGATGATATTGTTTTGCATTTTGCACATAGGACTTTTTGTTTTCGCACTCGGTTTTACGTTGAGTGCGTGCGCTGCGTGGATTAAGCCACGTCTAGGACCGTACTCTGGCCGCGGCTCTCGGCTCTGCTCGAAATGCGTATTCCTGGAAGCCACGGCCACGACGCGTTGCGACGGCCACCTCCGCCTCAGCAGCAGCCGCAGCAGCAGCAGCAGCAGCAGCAGCACAACTCGCGCGACTAACGACGCGCTCTGCGGTCTGTCTCATCCTCGGCTGCATTTTATGGCCTGTCGTCATAATCACTGGCGCAGCATCTCTCCAGCTCTACTAGCTCAGCTCTGGCTGCACCATCAGCGGCATCATCGTTCCTTGATTTATGACAAGGCTTCAGCTCTCAACCCACCGCAGCCGCCCCCTGCGACTGGCCCAATCACAGCCATCATATTTATTTCACCCATTTCATATTTATTCAGCTACAAATTAATTATCTGCAATCAATTATTGGAAATTTACCAGAGCTTCCATCAAGTACAAATCAAATAATTTCTTGATGGCTTCATACGACGTTATCTATAGATCATGGTTTGATAAGGCTGCAAATTTGTTTAGTTTTTTATTATTATTATTTTTTTCAGAAGCGAATTATTATTCCTTTTAATGAATTGGCCACAATTGAAGTATTTTAATTTTTTATAAATATATATTTCAATTTAATAAAATATTAAATATTTTTTACTAAATAAAAAATATAAAACCGAAAAAATTGCTATATATTTATTTTAGTTTGCAAAAATATATTTTCACTAAATATTTGTTTGTCTTTTTGGTGCCAAAAATAATTATTTTGTTATATATTTTAATTGAAAAAAACCTAAAATTACTTTTCAAAAGCATACAAAAACGAAAAATTTTAAAAAGCAATTATTGGTTGAAATTTTAAATTTTGTTTTTAGTTTTTTTTATATAATTTTTCGGTTTTATATTTTCATTATTTATATTTAATATGTATTCATAAAATAACTACAATAACAAAAGTTAATTTAATTTTAACAATAAGTTAATTTAATTTAATTCTAACACAATAACACCCAAATATAAAATAATAAATATTTTTAATAATAAAAAGAAAAGAGCTTCTTAATTTGAAGACATTTTTGTATAATCGAATCTAATAATAAAAAATATTATTTATTTTTCATTGAATATATAAAATATATAATTTATGTATGCACGAAAATTTAATTGTTATTTTTATTTATTTATTTTATTTTTTTTCCATTTTTAATAATAATAATAAAAATAATAAAAAAAAAAATAAATAAATAAATAAATAAATAAATAAAAATAAACAAATGAATAATATAAAAAAAATGTAATATAAATAATAAATCAAACTAATATAATTGTTTGGCATTTGATATATTTGTAACTTTATTTAAGATATTCGCGCTCGACGTCGGCTGAATAAGCAGTTTAACTATGATTTGGCTGTCTTTTGGAATTTTCGAGTTGTTTTTAAGAAGCAAGCACCGTTAAGACTTCCGTTATGCTGTTGCCTAGGGCCAATGCGCGCGTGTGTGTGTGCAGTCTGTGGTCCTTTGTTGCTGCTGCTGATGTCAATTGAGCAAAACAAATATCAGGAAATGTCATCATTTTGTAAGGCAGAGCTAACAATTGAAAAGGACATGCCAAGGGGAAATTGAATTGAACAAATTGAATGCCAGCGATAAAGAGAGGCGAGAGTGTGAGAGTGTGAGAGAGAGAGAGAGAGACAATTGTCGCAGGACACCAGGGCGAGCCACACACATGGCGCAAGTGTTTTGGTATGAGAGCTGCCTGCTATGACACTCGCCTGCGCAGCGCAGCTCACAAATTGTCATTGCGCAGCTGCGGCTGCAGTCGACATCGAGCCGAGTCGAGCTGTGCCGTACTACGGTACCGTATCCGCACAGCATCTTTCCCTCAATTTTCCCCTCCGAGTGTTGTTGTTGTTGTTGTTGTTGCTTTTGACTCGTTTGTTGTATCAGCGTCTTTTCTACTCTTGTCTTGTTTGCATTGTTCTCGCTCAACAGATTTGATCAGTTTTTAATGAACTTCATTCATGTTTGAATGACTTTGATCAGTTCCGCTTTGGCCTCGCCTTGCCCTCGTCTCTGGCGTTGCCTTTGCCACTGGCTCTGCCCCTGCCCCTGCCCCTGCCCCTGCCTCTGGCTCTGCCTTTGCCCTTCGTCTCCTCTTGGGCTCTGGCAAACAATAGCAAATACACAAACCTTTTAAACGCGTGCGCCGATTGTCGCTTACTGCTGTCTCTTCTTCTTCTTCGTCGTCTTCTTCTTCTTCTTTGGCTCTGCTGGTGTTGTGACAGTGACAAGAAGATGTGCATGTGTGCGTGTGTGCGTGTGTGTGGGTGCGTGTGTGTGTGGGTGTGTCTGTCTGGCTATTGTGGCCATCGGCAAGTTAGAAAGTCGCAATGGCGCACGCGGCGTATGTGCAATGCCGACAACATTCCGCTCAGTCCCAGGCTAATCCCGCATAGACTCTAAGCCGCTTTTGCTCAACACCAACAACAACAGCAACAACAACAACAACAAGAGCAACAGCATCCCAAAACTCGAAAACGTCAACCTCCAAGCGCATCAGCATCATCATCATCAGCATCATCATCATCATCATCATCATGCGTCAAGTTCAACGAGGCGTACAAAATACTTCTACCAAGTGCCGACGTCGAGGCCCAAAAGAACAACCAACAGCCGCAACAACAACAACAACAACAACAACAATGAGCGGCAAACAGTGCCACTTTTGGTTTCGATTGTGCCACAGCCAGAAAGAGACAGCAACAATGCGCACAGAGCGTGAGAATGCCTGCGCCAGAGCGAGAGCGAGCGGCAGGTGGTGGCACCTCATTGATTGAGGGTCCTTGAAAGGGTACAAATAATCAGAAAATTGTATTAAATGTCCCACATAATGGAATGAGAATAAAAAAATTAAAAAATGAAAAAAAATGAGATGAAATGAAATGAAATGAAAATATGATGCCCGATCTATGCTCCATGATCCGTGATATAGCAATTGTTATTGTTGCATGTCAGAATCCGCAGCTGGAACTGGAACTGGAGCTGGAGCTGGGATTGGGGTTGGGGCTGAGGCTGGGACTGGGACTGTGTATGTGTGTGTGTATGTATGTAAGTTCTGTGCAGACGATGCGCTGAGCGTGATGATGATGATTATCATTATTGAGGCACTCTTGCTTTGATCTCTGGCAACACACACACACGCACACACATAGGCACTTGGCCCGGCCTAGGCCCGCTATGGATCCATGGGCGCAGCAAGTGCAGTCGGAGTCGCCGCCAAAGTTGACGCTTTGTGTCATTGTCAAGTGTTGCGCCGTGTATGTGTGTGTGTGTGTGTGTGAGCAATCTGCCTCTGCTCTATTTGTATTTATTTGATTTGTGATTAATGCGCTGGAGTGCGTGGCAGACTGTGAGACTTTAGCCCAGTGCGGCTCCCCATCAACAACAAAGGCAGGCAACGGCTTGTTGGCCGTTTACAGGGTATCTAGCAGCTGGTTGGCAGCGCTTATCAGCATAATTAGGAGTGCTGCAAAAGTGCAAAGAGCTGGATCAGCCACACATATCAAGATCTCCCATTGCGTATACGCCGCGTGAGGCCGGCAAGCAAACATTCTAATTTGGTCAATTCGCAGTGGTCAATAGTCAAGGTGAGGATGAGGCCAGAGGTCTGAGGCCAGAGGTCTGAGGTCCAAAAACACCTGGCGCAGTAGGAGTTAATTGACAAAACCTGAGCCACATCGACCTGCGCTGCCTGTCTCGACTCAGCTCGACTCGCTGCGACTTGTCTTGGCTTGGCTGGGTGGTCCTAGACATGACACTTTAGACATTTTGTCGTTGCCTTGCAAATTGAGCTGAGAGCCGAGAGCTGAGCGCGCCGAGACACAGGGGCGGCGGGGGCGTGCCGTGCACAGCTGGTGCGCAACGTCGTCGTCACCGTCGCCGTTACCGTCACCGTCGCCGTCGCTTGTGTAAATATTTCCTCATTTTATTTGTGGCACACAAAAGAAGGAAAGCAAATGTGCAGGCGGCCTGGTCATATTGTTTTAACACATTAGCAGCGCAATGCAACAAATAATTTCCATAAAATGCTGCCACGCTACGATGCGACGTTGTCGTGCCGGTAAATGGAGCGGCGACGGCGACGGCAACGGCAACGGCAATGCTAACTGCGCTGCCAATAGACCTCAAGTCAATTTCAATGCATGAAAGAGATATGTCACAGGAAGAAAATATTAGTCTTTGTCATTAGGCAAAACAAAGCAACACAAAACAAAACAAAACAAAACGCCAACAAGCCTCAACAGCAACAGCAACAACAACAACAACAACAACAACAACCAATCCATGTGGCTGGGCCGCAGCTTTGGACGCGGATGCCGCGCTTCGGGGCGGCCACAGGGCTCAGCTAGAGCCTGTCTCTCCCTCTCTCTCTCTCTCTCTCTCTCTCTGTGCGTGTGCGTGTGTGTGTTTGCCTGATGTTTGCCCACCAACAAAGTTAACACTGGAAATGTCCAAGTGCTGTTGTTGCCACATTCACATGATTTAAGCAACAACAACAACAACAACAACTCCAGACAAAATGTTTCCCATCATAAAAATGAAGAAACAACAACAACAACAACAACAACAACTTCTTCGTCTTCATCTTCATAAAGAGTCCAAAAGTCCAAAACGAAGAAAAAAGAAAAGCAACGAAAAACGAAAAACAAAAACTAAACCGACTTTAGACAAAGCAAACGAAATTAAAAACGGTTCAAATGCTTTGCTTGTGTAAGCAATTGGCTTGTACACGCCCCCCCCCCTCCTTCCCCTCCTCTTTGCCCTGCGCCCCAGCCCACAGTCTGTCACAGCTCGCAGCGGTTGAAGCGCTGCGGAAATGCCAGCGCACCGCCACAATGGCTCAGTGGTTCGGTGGTTCGAGTCTCTCGGCAAGATTTTTATGATACAGATTTATGCCTGCTCGATCAGCAGCTGTTTAGGATTTACTACTTAGTGATCTAGATGCCAATCAAAATGACTGGGAAATTATTGGGATTTTTTTTTTAGGGGCGTGGGCGTGGGCGTGGGCGTGGGGTGGTTGGCAGGGTATGCGCGGTGCGACAACCCAATGCTAATTGGCATCGTTTGAGGTCGTTTGCTGCATGAAAATCGACTCATTAGCGACATGCGACTGCTGGTGGGCGTGGCAGCGTGGGAATCACAGGCTGCACAGGCATAAATAACTGCAATTGCTTTAATCATTTGCAAATTAGTATATTTTTTTTTTTGGGACTCACCTGCGTATCTCAAGTCTAACGACGGTTAGGATATGCGCTCGGAATAAGTTATGAGAGATGATATTGCATATTGTAGAGAAATATACTAAATGCATATATGCGCATGTATTCGATGTATATCTATACATCTTTTTAACTATGTATAGAGAGAAATATCCATATGTATTTAGTTTATTTCACTATATATAAATCTACATCTGTGTATATGCATATATATATCTTTAGTGAAATATTCATATGTATTTAGTATATTTGACTATACATATACATAGATACACATACATGGACTGAGCGAGAGATATCCGCATATATGTACGTAAATCTACATTTACATCTCTACATCTACATCTACATCATTCTCAATCTACATTTATAGTGAATATACTAAATGCATACATGTGTATTTTATATATACTATATCCACATATATATCTACAATACACGTATACATATGTATATGTACTTTGTATATAAGAGATATCTACTATATCTCTTATATAAGAAAGGTCATTTTTATATATGTACTTTATATATAAATAATATCTATTATATCTACTATATTTAATATATAAGTGAGATCTAAATGCTAAATCTATTTCTAATCTATTTCTTCTACGGTACATTTACCCACTCACATCTTATAAGACTATATATAAGATCGTTGACACTGACTTCTTTTATGTCACTGTCTTCAGATGGTTTTCTAACGTTTCTTTCTTGTCCATATGAATAAATATATAGAAACACAGGCAGCAGATCGTGCTCACGATATAAGTCAATAGAAAAATCTAGAATAAAGCGCAGTCAATGGCTTAAGTCAATCATTATTCATTATTCAATCATAATCATTATTTCTCTATATACAAAGAATATAAAATCTAACTATAGCATATGCTCTGGAGGTTATCAAAAAGTAAAGTAAGTAGGAAATAATTCATAGATCTTGAATGTCTTGAAATAATTGTATTAAAGTTTGTTATTGCATACCACCTGATTCATAGAAGTAGCATAGATATCCAGAAATCCTTTTCGTCTGCTCCTTCTTTGATTCCAGAAAAACAACTGACGGAGTAGCTGACATTTACTTTGGCAAACCGTCCAAATGTTGGGCTGTTGTAGATAAGATTGAGAATCATAGACTGATTATGACTTTTTTGCAATACATATAACAATTCTCTTTTTTTGTTGTTGCAGTAAATAAAAATGCTTAAAGAATTAATGGAGTTTCCGGAATAGAAGCACATATAAATGTCCAGAGGCGCATGGAATGATATCAAACTCCCTTAACTTTCCAGTAAATCAATGCTTGGCGCTACATTTAGGTATAAATATGAAGGCATACGTAACACTTGGCTTGATATGATTCTTAGAGTTTCCGAATGTTTGTGACGCAAGCAAAACGAATTTGCTTCTTGTCACCCCGTTGGCATTTGCTTTGGTAACGGAAATGCTTGAGCTCTAAACGTTATCGTGAGGGTTTGCAAATTCTGAAGGCATTTCAACAGTTATTGTTGTTACTAAGCTCAGCTAAATGTTGTTTGCCTGCAATACACATATTTCCCAACTTGTATACACATTCACGTGAGTGAAATGAGTATATTGGTTTTGAGCAATGTCCACTGCCTTACCCATAGATAGTTTTACAATAATAATATGCTCCAATGGTGTAATTCGTGTTGAAGTCATATCTATTTCAATCCTTTCACGATCAACTCAAACCGATTTCTTGCTAGAATAACCCATAATAAAGTTTGCCCTATCGAAAGTGTATTCAAGTATTAGAAGTTACAGAATTACAATCTCAACGAATATCATGCATTTCTTGTCGCTTAATGTGTAATGAGTGAATACTCTGCGTTTGCTAGCTCATTTGTGACATTCTCATTTAATTATTATGATAATTTCCACGGCTCGGAGTTGTTTTGGCCATAACTGCCAGCCGTTTCGGCTGTGTGCGACTGTTGCGACCTGAAGGCCATCATTGCTTGTTTTTCAGGCATTTATTTGTTTTATTTTTGTTTCATTTGTTTTATTTTATTTTTTTTTTTGTTCGCTCCGCTTACATTTTTATTTTATTTTTTTCTTCTGTCACAAATATCTTGGGCACGTTTTTGAAGTGCCTGCGAGGCGCCCTTAACCAGCATAAGCAACAACATCATCAACAGCAGCAGCAGCAACAACAACAATAACAATAACAACAACAGCAACAACAACTTTAAGCTTACTGACAGTTAATTTTTCGGAGAAAAACGCCAGAGTTTCTCGCAATTTTATGATCAATTCATTGAATTTTTCGTTGGTTTTTGTTGTTTTTGTTTCTGCGGTGCAAAAAGAAGCAGAGAAATCATCAGCACACACGACGAAGGCGACAACAACAACAACGACAACACCAGCGAGTTAAAATATTGTTGCTCTTTATTAGCTGTGCAACAACAACAATAACAAACAATCTCGTAAAGTCCTCTAGTTGGAAGTGTTTTTTAAATGATTTAAGTAGATAGATGTACACTCACTCTTATAAGTGCTCTTATACTTATACTTATACTTATACTTATACTTATACTTATACTTATACTTATACTTATACTTATACTTATACTTATACTTATACTTATACTTATACTTATACTTATACTTATACTTATACTTATACTTATACTTATACTTATACTTATACTTATACTTATACTTATACTTATACTTATACTTATACTTATACTTATACTTATACTTATACTTATTCTTATACTTATACTTATACTTATACTTATACTTATACTTATACTTATACTTATACTTATACTTATACTTATACTTATACTTATACTTATACTTATACTTATACTTATACTTATACTTATACTTATACTTATACTTATACTTATACTTATACTTATACTTATACTTATACTTATACTTATACTTATACTTATACTTATACTTATACTTATACTTATACTTATACTTATACTTATGCTTATACGTCACTGATATTCGCAACGGTTTATGCTTATCAGTGCGGGCGCTTGTGCGTTTTACGACACTGTTCGTCTAACGCTCTGTGTATACGTCACGGCTGAGCATGAATTTACGTGGGTGTAGGGCTTATCGCTGACGTAATAACCAGTTGATTTGCACAGTGGGTGAGTGTCAGGCGGAGCTGGAGTGCCTGGACCAGGTCTGCTGCGCCACAAAGCAAATACATAAATAAAATAAAGCTATAAATAAATAAAAATTAATGTTAGTGAAAGATGCTTAACATTTTCATTGAGTCAGCAGCAGCAGCAGCAGAGCAAGAGCAAGAGCGAGCAGGCGACGATCTTCAGACCGCGACCGGGCCGGGACTTGCTTGGGCTTGGCAACCACGAGACGAGAACAACGGCTGAAGTCATATGCCCGCGGCGATTTGTTACGCACAGTGTTACGAACAGCGGTTTTCACGTAAACAAAATTGCCTCTTGTGCAAGACTCATTCGCATTAGGGTACAGCTATATGGAATTATTATTGCCCCACTAAAACTGAACTGAAACCATATTTCATCTAATTCATAAAGTTTCATTCAGTTGATTGCGATCGATTGCTTCGATTGTCCTCAATCAGATCGATCGTCGTAACCACTGTTCGTTGCGCCTGCCAGCGTCGCGTCGTGGAGTCAGAGCTGCAAGAGACGCGGCCTGGTGTCAGCTCCGTCATCCTGTTGATTTGTGTTAAGGAAGCAAGTGCTTATGTCCATGGGAGTGTGAGTGTTGGTGTGTGTTATGAATGACGGCGGACCTACTTAGCCAGGGCGCTGCTGATGCTGCTGCTGATGCTGCTGTTGCTGCTGATGATGATCGGGGGCTTCTTGATGATCATGATGGTGCCGCAGCGCTTAGATGGATGGCCACGAAAATTTATCATCATGCGAGCCAGAAGACAAAGTAGCAGCCAAGCGACCCAAACGGACAACCAACCAAAAAAAAAAAAAAAAAACGAAGAAACCAAAAAAAAAAAAAAAAAATTCATGGCGCATGCGCAAGGATCTAAAAGAGCTGAGCTAAGGCCTCAGTCTCAGTCGTGGCCTACAATTAAAATGTGTGTGCAGAGAGAGGAGATGCAGATGCTTCACTATTTGGGCTCTGCGGCTCAGTTGCCGTTGCCGTCGAAGTTAGCGGCTGTTGCGGCTCGTTTCGAGTGTTGAAAAGTAAGGAAGCTTTAACAAATTACCGCCCAGTTACCGGCACAACGAGATGTTTATAAAAGTTGTAAAAATTTGCCAAGCCAACACCAACACCGGCCGGCTGGACGGCCAGCCAGACAGCCAGACAGCCAGCCAGTCCCAGCCATGGCCCAAAACTGCAGACATACATCTCCATGTCGGCTGCTGTGCCTAGCGGCACAACTCGGGCGCACAGAGCGTCAGATCGAGAGCAGGAAGCGGGGAGCTCAGGGAACGGAGGGCGGAGACTACAGAGACGGACGGCGGCTGGCATTAAAGGAGTTTGCAGGCTCTGCACTTGGCGCAGGCGCATCGCAGTGCCAGACAATGCCAGCCACTGCACTGGCCAAGTCTCCGACTCTGAGACTCTGAGACTGGGCTGCGGCTGAGCTCGGCCCGGATCGGGCAGCATCGCGCTTCGCTTGCCTTATAAAGTGAGCGCTGAGCGTCGAGCAAAGTTACTCATGTCATGACAGCAAACGAGCAGGCAGCAAACTTATGACTGAGTAATTGCTGGTGATATTTATGCGACGAAGCGTCCGAGGATGTGACGGTGCTGCACTACCACTACCACTGCCACTGCCACCAGCAGCATCAACAGCAGCAGCAGCAGGAGCAGCAGCAGCGGCAGCGGCAGCGGTGACGGAAACTGCTGCAGCAGTATCTTTTGCAGTGCTTTCTGCTTATTATCGCTTGCCCCACACTGCATTCGCTGTGGCATATTGATTGGCTCCATCTCTCAATGATAGCTAAGCTATCAAATGCTCAAGATTATTTCTAGTCTTTGGGCTACCTCATTGAACTATATAAATAAGACATTTATGGCTTTTGCAAAGTAAATACTGAATTCTCATTTCCAATAATATTAATTTAATTATTTATTAAAAATAATTCTTAGCATCTCCCATCATATTTGATACTCAGTGGTATATATTTTATATAAAAAACTAAATAGTAAATATTAAAGAGTAATAAATAATAAATGTTTCGGTATGTAAATGATTTTTCTATTTATATTATGATTATATATTAATAGACATATTATGTAAATTTTCTTCTCTCTCTCCCTCTCTCTCTTAATCTGAAGAATGTTGTCTTAATATCTATTCCATATACATTTTATATTCATCTGCAAAGCTGTCGGTTTCTGCTCCAGGTAAATTTATATATGATTATATAATATTATTTACTTCAAATTCTAAATCAAAACAAAAATCTAAAGGAATTAAATGAATTGTTAGTGATATTTCTGTACAGTTGGAACGATTCAGAGCTATCTGGTTGGAAGTATTCGAATAAGAGATACCCTTCAAGTTATTTTCCATCCATGTTTCATCTTAATTTAATAATTTATATCTTAAAAATAATTTTCTTACAAAATCTTATAAAAGATCACAACCTAAAATAGTGTATAACAGCATATATAACAATATATTTGAATCTATAAAAGTACATAAGATGTATATAGCAAGATAACACTACTTAACGGCATATAATCGTATAACTATCGTATATCGTATAGCAGACACAAAATATATAACAATCTATAACATCATATTGCATAATGTAGCAGAGTATAACAGATAGAATCGTATGGTATAGCATATAATAGTATGTAAATCACAGTATAAGTGTATAACAGTATGAAAGTACGCCAGTACAAAGATATAACAGTATAACAGTATATATATTTTTTGTTATATATATGTTATTTACGTTACTATATACTGCTATATTATTACTGTATATATCCGTATTACTATTAGTCAAAAAACTATATTTTAATTCAAATAAAAATTTTTATTCTGTTTCAATCTGGTTATTTATAATTTATTCATTTTCTTTTTCAGCTGCTTGAATTAGGCTGCTAATAATAATACATACATATATATTTAATGTTTGTAAATATAAATAAATATTCATATATACATAATTTATAATCAAAGTTGGATATAGATCTAGAAATATATATGAATGGTATATTTATTTCCTATATACATATATGGAGAACATATCATATATCTTTTTGCTTTTTTTGTAGGTGATTTGGAGATTCGTCTTGGGCCTGTAATATGCTTAAACTCAGCATATGCTCGCAGCGTTGTGGCGCACACAGACACACACACACACACACTCGCATACGCACAACAGTTAACATACATGCGTGTGCGTGTTGTTCGTTTGTTTTAGTGATAGCAGTTGTTGTTGTTGCTGCTGCTGCTGCTGCTCGCATAACATCACATACTACAAAACAGTGTGTTTGCTGTCTTTTGGAATGTAAATCATTCGCTAAGTACGCTTGATTTAGGCGACCATCACACTACATTCTTCGACCGAGTCATGCACCGAGCTGAGTTTCGCATGGAGATGGAGATGGAGATGGCGATGGAGTTGGAGTTGGAGTCAAAGCTGTGGAGTTGCAGTTGGAGTTGGAGTTGTGGAGTCTTGGCCAGTAACTGGCATACTGACAGATGGCTACGCTCGTATGTCTGGCTGCCGCTCGGCCGACCGACCGACCATCCGACCATCCGACCATCCGCCCGACCGCCCGACCGACCGAGCGACCGTCTGAATATGTTTGGATGTTACAATGCAGATACATGAGAGTACTTTCGAAGCGAGCGACGGTGACGGCAATGATGACGATGTTGACGAGACTGTGGCCTGACGACGAAAGCAATACGCCATACATAACTCATCGCACATAATGAGACTGCAATAATTCACTTGCTCTGCATGCTCGTGATCCTCGCGGCGGCCAGTGCATATAAAGACACAAGCCAGCCGAGGCACTGTTATAACAACAACAACAGCAACATCCACAGCAACTGCAACAGCAACAACAACAAACCTGACCAAGACGTTGGCCAAGACCAAGAGCGAAACCACAGCACTTGGATTCTCCACGATCGTCCGCAGTTGGAAATCTTCATGCACTCCTAGTTTTCTGTAATTAAGTGTAATGAGCGTAATTGCTAATGTGTGTGGAGCGCACGCTGCCACAGAGATCTTTAGCCTACTGGATGCCTCTACTGGCTGGAGCTGCTGCTGCTGCATGTGTGTGTGTGTGTGTGTGCGTGTGTGTGTGCGATTGCGTTAGCGATTTAGTTATAGCCTCGTTCACTTTGCGGTCTGCGTCTGCGAGCTGCAGTTGGTCTTGATCTTGGCTTGGTCCGGACTGGCTTTGGCTTTGGCTTTGGCTTTCGGTATTGGTATTGGTATTCGGTATTGGTATTGGTATTGCCATCGGTATCGGCTCGACTTCGTTTAATTTCGCTTGCTCTGGCCCGGCTTGGCTTGGCTTGGCTTGACTTCACTACACCTCACCTCACTTCACTTCAGTTGGGCCGGCTTGGCTTGCCTTGCCTTCGCTTGGCCTAGCCTGGCCAGGCCTGGCCTGGCTTGGCTTGGCTTGGCTTCGTGTGCACAACAAGTGAAATTAAAATGTATGACAAAGTGCGTGCAATAATTCGTGCAAGTTTAATGAGTCTCCGCAATGTGGACATTTGTCGTCGTCTAATTGTACTAGATATGGATATTTTAATTGAATGAGAACGATGTCTTATTAGATGCGGGCAATTAGTCTATTTGTGCCTTCCCCGACAGACAGCGTCCACATTGGACACACACTCGCCACACTTGGTCTTGGCCTCTTCACGTGGCTGCCCATAATTTTTGTTTACCAAATTGCGGCCAAAGCGGCCGAGCATATGGCCAATTGCAGCATCCTATCAACCTTAAGCAATGACAATATAATGGGTATAATACTATATTTTTAAAATATGATAATATGATAATCAAATTTAATTATTGTGAAATTTTTACTTACATTTGCATCAATTTACTTACATTATGCAGTTCAGCTCAGAGATTACTTGATAAATACAATATTTTATTCAAGCTAATAGAGCATGTAATATGTTTATTTATAGGAAAAAAGAAAACAATCGTTATTTATTTATCATCTTTAATTCATAATATGATTTATTTTGTTATTTATTTTTAAAAAGATAATGAGGAAAAAAATTCGTTTTATAATTTGATTAAGTTACGAAACACGGATGACAGTTTTTCTATTAAAATATTAACTTGTTTTTTTTTTATTATTTTATTTTTTTATTATATTAAAATAATAAATATGAAAATTAATTAAACCAAAAACAATTGAAATTATGCATGAATGCTTTATATTTTATATATAGCCAAAAATATCTTAAATGATCCACACTCAAATTAGATAATTTGTTTATAATTAAAAAAATAAAAAAATATAAAAGAAAAATCAAGACAATATTAAAAGAAAACAGAAGTTAAAGTAATAAATATAAACTTTCTTGAAAATATACAAAAAATTAAAAGATTTAAAAATAATCACAGTATTTACTTTGAAAAATCATATTTTATGTAACAAAATATGAAAAATAAGAAGTGTATAATGTAAAAATAGTATGCAGAAAATAAAATATTATTAATATAAAACAAAAGTAATCTAAATAAGTAAATTATATAGGAAATGCAAAATTAATATAAAAAGAAAATATTAATAAAAAACTGAAAATAATAATAATTATTACATTATTTACAAAATGTAAATCTGATTTGTGATTATCAATATATTATTGTAAAAAAAAGTAATACAAAAAATAATTATTTATAAAATGTTGTATTTATATAAACATAAAGCTTGAATGGTTTTCTTAATAAAAAAAAAAAATAAAATAAAAAAAATAAGTTCAGTAACATTTCAAAAGAGATAATTGTGATAAAAGCATCAAAATCAATAAAACTAAAAGTAAGAAAAATTAAAAGTGCTTTCAATAAAACAAATAAAATTATTAAATTATGAAAATAAGGCAACGGTTTATTTAAAATTAGAAATATTATGGATATAATAAAATTACAGTTTATATAAGAAACTCGTTTTTTAACAGTCTGCCATAGCCCATATGACGCAGATTCGTAGCTGATTGCCGAGTCGACTTGCAGCGACTGTCATGGTCATATAAAATTGTCATCCTTGCACTTGCACTTGCACTCGCGACTTAATGCCCATTTAGGGGTCGGTCTAGTGCGGCTTGAGCAGCGCGCGATAGTTTATTGAACTGCACAGGACTCGCGTCCGGCTCAGCGGACAGGCGGACAGGCCGACAGGCGGACAGACGGACAGACAGACAGGGGCAGGTTAACAAGCTAACAAGATCATTGGATAACAACACATTCCAGAGGCCAGCCAGCGACTCGCCTCGACTCGTTCCGATTGACCCAATGCAAATGTGAAATATCTGTTTCGTATATTTGTGCATTGCAATTGTTTGTCAAGTTGTTCGCACGTTCCCCTCGCCAGGCGAGGCCGGGCCAAAGGATTGTGTCAATGTTTGTGCAGCCACTTGTGAGGCACGTTCTGTATCGCTAAGTCGCTCGAGATCCTCTCAGTCGACCCATTGACTGATCGCTTCAATGGGTTTGTTTGAGCGATTGGCCTGCTGTTTGCTCTGGCTCTGGCTCTGGCTCTGGCTCCGACTCGGGCTCAGGCTGGCTTGTTTGGTCGATGCAAAGTTGTGATAAGGCGGCTCACGAAAGGATGTCGAGGGCGCACGTTCATCAATTCTCATACACCGATTTCCTGTGCGCATCTTAAATATGACACAAACACACAAAACATAAATATCAATACACAAATCCCAGATGCAAAGTTCGGATTTGGTTCACAGGCCGAGTCGGGCCAGCCAAGCCGTTGCCATCTCGATCGGGTCGTCGTCGTCGTCGTCGTCGTCGTTGTTGGCCAGACACTGGCGCCAACCTGGCCATTAATTATAACAATTCCTTGCATTGTCATACACACACACGCACACAGAGACACACTCACACACTCACACATGCACACACTCACGCACTCAAACGCACACGCACAAGTCGAAAATTTATAGGTGCTCGGGTCGGGCATTCTTCACCTGGGTGGTGGGCAATTTATTTCACCTTTTGAAGCGCTTGAGCTGCACACGGCAATTGCACAACAACAGCTAACTGACACAAACAAAGCCAAACACCAACAACAACAACAACAAGAAGAACAAGAATTTGCTGTGCTGCCGCAAAAGGTCAAGGGTATGCTTCGGCCTGACCCTGTCGCATTCATTGACAATTAAAAACATTTTTCTGGTATTGATCACTTTATTGTCCAGTTGTCGAACAGGACAGCTGTCGCTGGCCCTCTTTGTCGCTGTCTCTCTCTCGCTCTCGCTCTCCCTCTCCCTCTCATTCTCAGCTGAATTAAATACAATTGTCGTGTTATGGAATTTGAAGTGGGCGCGTCACCTTTGATCTTCGCCTGAGTCCACTCGAAATTCTTTCATAATTTTTGTCACTTTATGTTGCTGCCAAAATTGCTAGGACAATGGACTGAGCCAGGGGCAGGGGCAGAAGCAGGGGCAGCATTTACTATTGTTTTGCAATTGAAGCCACCTTTTACCCTGATTAAGCGGAAAACCCGGACACAATGACCAATACGCCCCGACAGATTCGCATTGTTAACGGCGCATAATTTATATGGGCCACGGCGACAAGCTGGCGGCCCAATCGCCAGCCAGACAGAGGCACAAGGCCCTTAACGTGGCCCAGTCCCAAAACCCGGCCAAAAGGCGTGCAAAATTCACACCAGACCAAATCAATGAAGCTGCAATATCTGCATCTATCTATATCTATATCTATATCTATATCTATATCTATATCTATATCTATATCTATATCTATATCTATATCTATATCTATATCTATATCTATATCTATATCTATATCTATATCTATATCTATATCTATATCTATATCTATATCTATATCTATATCTATCTATCTCTAATTCCGTTAATTAGTTTGCAGCCCTGAAGCTGAACACCTTGTCACAGTTTTAAGACGTTGTCAGCATTTGTGCTCGCTCTCACTCAGCTCGATCTCAGTTGACATCGCATACATCGCTCCAGTTTTATATATATATATGTGTATCTATATAGATCGGACAAGTGTGCGCAAATAGAGCTGTGTTTTGAATGCTGAATCTTTGATTTGATTGCTTCACAGCTGCGGAGATGAGTTTGATTCTGTGAAAGAGGAAACTGCTGAGGCTGCATATGAATCGAGAGATTTCTTCACCTATTCCCATGGCATTCGAGCAGTGTCAAAAGCTGAGGCAGCGCTTTGATGTCGTGAGATTATTAGAGATAGAAATAGGAAAAAAATATTAATAAAAATCGCAAACCAAACATAAAACAAAATCGTTTTGCAATTTATTATACACAGGCTAAAAAAAAATGGAAATAAAAAATAAAAAAACTCTACGGCATTTTCTTTACGATGGGAAAGGGGTCTCGGCTTCTATGGAGTGCGATGGCTGGGATGCATTTGGTTTGAGGTTTGCTGGGCCTTTTGGATTACTTGGCTGGCTTAGTCGCGCATTTAAGGCCCATAAATGTAACGCCATTATCTATAAATCTGCAGCGGAAAACATAACTCAAAAATAACAAAACAAGCTAACACACAAAACATAAACGAAATAAGATATTTTTAATTAATTGTCACTGGAAAAAAAAACAAAAAATACAACTACACCGTTTTATGAGAAGCTGCACGTGACCGACGGCAAAAACAGCAGAAAGAAACAAAATGAAAAAAAAAAAAAAAATTGAAAAAAAAAATATATATATATAAGAAAAAATATAAACTAAAAAAGAGACCAAATAAACATTTAGATTAAATCTGTTCCAGTCGCTGTGCCAGACCCAGGGCGCAAGTTCATTGAGGAACACACAGAGTCACATATGTTCGACGCACACACACGCACTCACACACGCACACACACATGTATGCGTATCAGAAATGGGCCTAGTACCCAGTACCAAAGAGTGGAGCCAACAATTTAGACATTTCTCATAGAAAGACATAATTTTCAATTTAATAAAGGCCATCGCATAAATACGCTCGTAAAAACCTATCAAAACTTAAGATAGATGAGCACTACGTGCACTTGCTGGAAAGTCCATTAAAAGAGAACGCGGCGCTACGGCCAGGCAAAGGGTTGTTGCTGCGCAAGAGAGACGGCGATAGGCGGGTGCAACTGCAATTGCCTGGGCCGTGCCAGGTGGGAGGGAGACAAGGCACAGTCACATATATATATGTATGTGTATCTGTATATAAATGTGTGTGTGTTGTTTTCCTCTCTTTTTTTTTTTTGGTGAATGGTGCGCCGAGTGCGCATAGTTGCATGTCTCCTCTACACGGCGGCAAGAGGCTGCATCGGGGTCACAATAAAATCAAAATTGATAAGCATCTTTAGTGTCCCAGGGGCACTGAGATGATCGCCCCGTGGTTTGGCATGCCACGGCACTGTTCTGGCCATGGTCTTGCCGGTGACTGCAGTCGCTGCTGCCGCTGCTGCTGCCGCTGCTGCTGCCGCTGCTGCTGCTGCTGCTGCATATTAAATTGTTGAATCAGTCACTGAGAATTCAAGAGAGACAAATCGGAGCACGTACACAGCGTCCGAAATTAATGACAATTGCTGATTGTGTGAGATAAACGGACGAGGCGCAGGGCAATTGGTGGAAACCGCGACAAACTCACACACACACACACACACACGCAGACACAGTGAGAGTGAGAGAGAGAAGCTGAAAGACATTAGTAACACACAAAAGGAAGCCCCGAACACATCGAAAACCTCAGATTTTGACCATGGACCCCAGAACCGAGTCCAAGTCCAGGGTGTGCGTAGATTCCTCTGCTTTGATAAGCCCAAGAAGAAAAAAAAAAGTAACCAAAAATATGCCGAAGCAACACCAACAACAAAATTGTCGCTGAGTTGACGTCGTAAAAAGGTTGAGAAGGAACCCAACAACAACAACAATAGCAGCAACAATCTGAACAACAACAACAACAAACAGATCAGCGCAATGCGTCTGCGGTATTATTATATGGCTCATAAAATATTTGTACAAGTCTATAAATGCCGCGTAATTTACTTCTGGCTTCAATTAAAAGGAAACTCCAACAATTCGAAATTAAATTGTTGCGGCATTTTATACATACATGAGTGTGTATATGTATGTAATGCATACCCTGTGCATGCGGGCCTAAAGGCTGTATTGGTTTTTACATGTTGATTCTGAATAACATTCATTTTATTTTATTTATATATTTAATTTATATTAATTGTTCTCATGTAGCTTGATGATTTTTTTGTTCATTTTTTTATTTGCCTCCTTAATTTAACACTTAGTTGACTCTTTTAATATTTTTTTTAACAGTATATATTATTTTTTTTATTATCTATTGTTTATTTGATTTGTATTGGTTTTATTTTATTTGATTGATTTTGTGTTTTTATATATTATGTTTATTATTATTTAAAGAATATGTTATTGTTATATTTGTTTTATTTTAATTTACTTGATTTTATTTGTAATTTATTTTGTATTTTTTTTTTAGTTTAAATAACTATACATATATTATTACATCATTTATTATTCTTTTAAATATTTCTTTTATTTATATATCATTGATATCATTTATTATTTTTTCGCTTTATAGTATTTGGTTAATACTTTAATATTTACATATTTTAAATTTTCATTTATTTTGTATTATTTTGTTTATTTGTACATAGTTTTTTATATTTTAAATTTATTTGCTTTAATATTTTTAATTCATATTATTAGACATGCGTTTTATATCATTAATTTTTGTACTTTTTATTATTTGTTTATTTTAACAATTACTAATAATAATTTATTAATCCCGAATAATACTTTTTTTTATAATACATTATAATTTTATTTATAATAATAATTAAATATTATAATTAATATTTTTTGTTTGATAGATATTTTATATATATTTTTTAAAAGATTTATTTATTTTATTTATTTATTTATTTATTATAATTTATTATCATTATTTATGAAATATTGTTTATTCTTAACACACATTTCTTTATTTCTTTAAATATAATTATATATAATAATAATTTTATTGTTAATATTATTTTTATTTTTTAAATATAATTTTTTCATTGTTAATAGTATTGTTCTTTTTATTATTTTAGATTTTTGTTATTACTAATAATATTTTATTATTTACTAACAATACTCGATTTCAATACTCATTATAGCTCCTCTTATTTTATTAAAATTTAATATTGTTATTATTATTTGCATATTTATATAATAAATTGTTTTCTATTTATTTATTTCATTTTATTGTTTTTATCTTATTTTCTGTTCTTTTTCATTATTCTTATTATTTTTTGTTTTTTTTTTTATTTTATTTTTATTTTTTTATTATTATTTTTTCTTACTATTCTTTCATCCCTACAGGGTATCTCTTAGGCCCACACATTGGCATAAATTTTTGCCAGATTTCACATTGTCTGTCATTCTTTCAAGTCGATTGCAATTGGGCTAACGCCGCGTATGCGCAATGCTGTTGCTGTGGGAATAAATCTTGCGGCTTTACAACGTTTAGATAAAGCGCGCCGCGCATTTAAGAGTGTGGATTAAAAAATTCTTGTCATTGAATTCATATCTGTGTTAGATATTATTTATTCTAGCTGTATATGTATGTACACATATGTATATGTATGTATTTATAGAGCAGCACGACTAAGAAATGGATAACAAGACACTTGATAAGGGGCAGACAAACGAGCCGGCTGAGCTCGAATGAGGACTCACCTGTTGACCTTGACCACGCCTCCCCTTGCCTGTACATTAATGTTGAATGACTGCCAGCCATACTCAAGTATTCAATTCATTTCTATACCCAAAATAAAAGACTTGCACGTGTTCAGGGTTTACTTAAGATTTATTGTACAATATGCTATAGATGATTAAATTGGAAAATATGCACGCAGTGTTTTAGAAAAACAGAGTAAGGAAGTAAGTAAGTACATGTAAACATAATATGTGTGTACGTGTGTGTGTTTATCTGTGTGTGTGTCTGTCTGTTTGTGTGTGTGTATATATAATCTATATATGATTACGTTTGGCGAGATACTTGATTAACGTTATTAGACTACATATGCAATGTTGGATGGGCTGGGGTCGACCAACCCAACTATCAGCTATTATCACAGTATCGTAATACAAGGCAAAAGTCGTGGTAACATTGAAAATACTTTGGACTTAGAGCTAAGCGAATGTTTTCATTAGAATATGTGAGGAATGTTTTGCAAATAAATAATACGGTGAGGTCTTATGCTAAACGAAAAAACGAAAAACCGAAAAAAAAAATCCATAGAAATTTCGAACATACATATATGTATGCATATAAATAATAATGATAGATAATAAATACTTAGGCTAATTAGGATTCGGGTTCGGTTCGGATTCGGATTCGGATTCGGATTCGAATGTCATAGCCGTCTTTGAGAATGAGTTTCAGTTCATGAAATCAACTGTGGGGTTGGAGTGGGATGCTTGTCGGATGGATGGCTCAGTTCAGTTGGAATTCGAAATGGAACTATGCGTATATAACTGGTTGCTAAATCTTAAATCTTAAGTAGAGAGGCCGCTAGCCGGCCGCTGTCTATTTGTTTGTTTGTTTCTTTTGTTTTCTTTCGTTGCTTTGCAATCCCTCTTGGAGTGCTTGGCCAGGAGCTTTGTCAGGTGCCTCAGGTACTGAATGTACTGGTACTTGACGAATCGCAGATCCAGGCTATCCGGCTGTCTGGGCTTCTCCGCTCGCTGGCCGTTCGCGGCCAGCACCGCCTGTCGATGCAGCTCCACCAGCGGCGTCTTCAGCTTCATCAGCTTCTTCTCCATGGGCACACGCTTCACCGTCCTCAGGGTCTTGTGGGTCTTGTGGTTGGGCGCATAGAGGCGAGTGCTGTTGAAGGCCTCCTCAAAGTTGCAGAGCATGAGGCGTGCGCTGTTGCGCAGGCGCAGCAGCTCGGCCGAGAGCACGCTCTGCTTCTGTAGATTCTCCAGGTCCCAGTGCAGCTGGGCGTGCCGCAGATAGCTGAATGCGGCCACGTAGAACTGCAGATCGTGATGTGCGTGCTGCAGTGATAGCTGCAAGTAAACGAACGGAAAGCACAGAGATTTTCATTAGTTGAGTGCGTTGGGAAAGCGGCGAGGAGCCGGTTCGAAAGCGTAACTATTTGCTGCCTGGATTGGTGGATCTGGTGGTGGCATAGATCGCACCGATATCCGTTTTGATAACACAACGGGGCGGTGTAATCACAAGCCTCGCGGCCCAACCGGTTTAGTTCTGGCCGAGAACCGGTTGCTAACCGTTAACAGCCGCCCTCGGCCACGCCCCATGCCCGAGCAATGTGCAGTGTGCGCAAGTTGATTGAACTCGCTGGCTGATTAATAATCAAAATCAATCATACGACACGTTGCCTGAAAGTGAAAATCAACTGATTCGTCTATAAACAAATTCGCCTATTCGCCCCGTTCGCCCATCTCCCTGTCTCGCTCACTCTCTCGTTAACTGTGCTTTCGGTTTCGCAACGTATCTCACGTCCGCGTGCTAGTGACGTCGCGTCGCGTCGTTTGCCGTTCGTTCATCGTCGTCGTCGTCGTCGTTCGTTTGCTCGCTCGTTCGCTTGCTCGTTGTTGTTGTTGTTGTCGGTCGTCATATGTTTCATTCATGCCGCTGCTGGGGGAATCCACGGCGCGCTCATTCGCATGATTCACGCGCTCGCGCGAGCGTTCCATGTCGCTCTCGCTCTATCGTTCTATCTGTGTGACCCGCTCTCTCTCTCTCTCTCTCTGTGTGTGTGTGAGTGTCTCATTTACAATATATACGAACGTTTAGATTGCTCAAACACATATCAGCTCTGCTGGGCGCGCCCTTGCACCCGCGCCCTGCAGCGCCCCATTGACTCAGATATGTGCGAAATGATGTCGGGCTGTTGGCTTTTCTGTGACGTCAAAAGGCCGCGTGAGCTGCAAGTTCTTGGGAAAAGTGTGCGCCCAAACTCCAATTGCTGTTGTTGTTGCTGTTGTTGTTGTATGATTTGTGATTTGCGCAAGCCACACTCATGGCAAACACTAGCACTGTGCGTCTATAGGGCATTTTATAAATAGCCACGATTAGCTGTCAGAGCTCCACTCCCACGTTTCCTGGGTCGTCATCGATATTACAAGAATAACATCAGCACCTAATCATCGTATGAGTGAGTGTGAGTGTGTGACTGTTAGAGTACTTCACAATCAACATCATTATAATCGGTTAGCAAATCGCATCAGTTGCGGAACTCTGGCTAAAACCCTAACGATTTCACTATGAGCCAGTAATTTTTGCTGTCTTCTCTTTATATATATATATTTTTTTTATTTATTTATTTATTTTTTTCTATTTTTTTTTTTTTTTTTTTTGGGTTTTTTCCTATGCGCAGCTCCAGTGACGTCAATAAGAAATTCAGCGAAAGCCGCTCATTGTTATGCCAATTATTATTAAACACACACGCACACACACACATACACAGAGATGTGTTTGAAGATGATGTTAGCTGTCTAAGTATAGAACAGAGCACAACAGCAGCATCAACTGGGAATTAGCCAAACAACAGATTGAGTGATTAAGAGAGAGGGGGAGGCGGAGTGTGAGACAAAAATCTCTTCAATATGAGCTAATGCTCTCTCTCAACCAGCTTCAAAGTCAAGTCAAAGTTCAGGCTAAGAACATTTCGGCTTACAGCCACAATTAGCTGAGCTCTAAAAAATAATGCCTAATAAATTTGTTGTTTTTCATATACCATAAAAGAAAAATAAAACAACAACAAACTAGCAAAATAAACTGAAATTTTGTGACTACGTTAATTAAAAGCTGAACAAAATGTTCTAAAATTAAACTACATATAGCTGGAACGCGTGCAGAAATTTTTGGTTATTTCCAAAATGCAATTTTATAATGTTTACCCAATATTATATATATATGTGCATGTGCTTCTATATTCCTATATATATAAATATGTACTTGTTTATAGCCCTTCTTTGTTTTAACTTTTAAATTTTTCAGATAAGCTTTATTTTTAACGTCACTTTGCCTGAATGAACAACGTAATCTACTTCCCATTTCTGTCCCGGTATGTAAGATAAGTCTGTGTATATACCACCCCTATATATGTGTGTATAGAATGTAGCTACTGTCATACGATTAGCCATCAAGTTCTAGCTGGCAAATATTATTCACAGTCTTTATCAGCTCCATTCATCAGCTGTTGAAGCGGAAAGAGTCTATAAGTTGTTCAGATATAGCACACATACATAGAGGGCAAGCATATATAACATATGTATAACATTTATATAACATGCGTATGAAATATTCACGGCATATGTATAACACTTCTATAACATCTATAAAACCACTCACATGTCTTTGACCCAAATCTTTTCCAGTCTCTGCCTCTGACTGCTCTACGGCTTCACTGGGCCGTCGAGCGAGCATGTTGCAGTCGGTTACAGCTGTTTGGAAAGTTCTTGCTTGCTACATATACATATATATATATATATTTTTTTTTTTTATTGTATTATTTTCTTATACTTGTATATCTGTTTTTATTAATTCGCGTGATTCGTTACGTGTATTTGGCTTTTAGCGCATCATTAGCTTTTACGAGTGGGTTGCAAATGGAAATGCGCATACGAATTCGAGTTCGAATTCGGCTGCGGCTGCGGCTTCGACTTGGAATCTTCAGCATTGAAATGAATCTGCATATTTGCGATCACGTTTCGATCAGCTGCCTGGGCCCACATAGCATATACGGCGCGTGTCTCTGTTGTTTGGCTTTGTTGATTTGCCTCGATTGAGGTTCTGTTTTTTGTTTTCCCAACAAATTAGCCGAGATACGAAATGAAACTCAGCTGCCTCACACACGCACACGCACACGCACATATACTTTATATAAATGTATATATACTTACATTTCTATACATATTTATATAGAATTCTAATGAAACGTGCTTCAGCTGACATTGAGGATGTCGCGTGTCGCCGCTGCACACTCGGCGTATGCTTAATTGCTGCTATTTCTGCTACGATCTATTTGTGAAACGGCCCTCGCCTGTAAGTGCTCGACCGCACTCATATGACTGACTCGCGTTGGCTTGTGACGGCGATTTTTTATTTTTTCTTTTTTTTTCCCTTTATATTATTTACTTTGCACCTACGCAATGACGAACGGGTGAAATGCTACCTCACGTGACCCACTGCCAAGCAGTTGCTTGCCATTTGGCTCTTGGCTCTTAACTCTTGGCTGCTCGCTGTTCGCTGTTCGCTGTTCGCTTTTCGCTAATCAAATTGATTGCTTCACGCATGAAATGTAGTGCTTATGAAAAGTTGTTAACTTACTTGCTTGCTAACATTCACCCTGGGCAGAAAATCGTATTGGCTGTTATGCAGACTCCACGTCTTGTGCTGGGAGATGTCGATCGCCTGGACGACGCCGGTGTCCTGCGCCTTTACCGAGTGCTCCAGGTGCCGCAGTGCGTTGTCATCGCGCAGTTGCACCAGCTCGCGCCGTGTATTATTCCGCAATGTGCGTAGCCTCTGTAACAATGAGGAAATAGGTCATTAAGATATATTTTATACTAACAATCCTGAAAATCATATACATATACATATATATATATATATATATATATAGTTTGAGATAAACTATCAAATGGAAAGAGAAAATTAATTTTTTATTGCTTTTTTTTATTGCCTTTCTCAATTGATAACTCAACTTGAAAATAAGCAAACCAAAATTCATATAATATATAAAAATCGAGAACAGTTATCAATTTTTTGAAACAAACTCAATGGGAGCCTGCTATAAAGCGAACTACACGACCAATTTCAAGTCTCTAGCTCCCATAGGTTCTGAGATCGACACAATCTTGCATAAGGACAAATGAACGAACGGATGGATAGAGCTCAATTGATTTCAGCTTGATCAACATGAATTTTTCAGCATATGGTGTAAGAAAACTGGGAATAATAAAGTAAATATATATATGCTATATATTCATAAAATATATACATATATAATTTGAGTTATTTCACACCGATTTCTTATATCTATTGCTACATTTATCTAATATTCATATATATATATTATACATTTACATATATTCATGTATTCCAATTCATTCTTCTCATTATTTGTCTCCCTTTCATTTCCATTCTCATTTCTCTGCTAATATTTGCGTTCCTCTCATTAGGCTGTACTTGGGATATTAATTAACATTGATTATATAATAGCTTCATTTGGGACTCTTCGTAATTACTTATTAAGTTTCCCCCCAACACTTTCTGTCTTATTTTAGTTCAACAATATCATCGACCAAATATGATAATCAGTCGTAGCTGATATTATTAAGATATTTGGCCGTTCCTATTCAGGCATTATGCATTGGACTTGCTTAAGCGTTATCGCTAGGCTGACTCTCGTCTTGTCAATCTTCTTTCAAATAAATAAATCAGCAATAAGGCATCGCAGGCAAACTTTTTCACTGCATAAACTCGATCGATCCGATACGAATGTGTCATAAAGATAATGAGATCGATACGAGAGTGAGTGTGTTGGGGTTGTCGATAGAGACTTGTTGAATGGAACGGAATGGAAGACACTTGTTGAGTGGAATAGAACGAAATGGAATGGGATGGAACGAAGTGGAATGGTATGGAACGAAATGGAATGGTATGGGACGGAATGAAATGGTATGGAACGAAATGGGATGGGGGATGGCTGACGTACCTGTTTGTGGTGGAGGCAGCTCTGCCTGCGCGGGACGGGGACTGGACGGGGCCACCGATCGGGACCTATCCACTTGCCACCGCAGCTATTGCTCCAGTCCGGCACGGTGCTCCTCAGCTCGCGCTGGAAGCTCATCTTGAAGCTGATGCTCTCGTGCCGCTTCTGCATGCGGCGCGTCCGTCTGGTTTGTCGTTCGGCGGCCAGCTTGGCGGCGCTGTCGATGAGTGGTGCTGCTGCAGGTGGTGCAACAGCACTTGCTGCCGCTGCTGTGGCTGCTGGTGCGGCCAGGGCCAAGGCCAGGCCAGCGCCAGAGCCGGCGCTGCCGGATCGCAGCAGCTCCTGCAGCTGAGCCATGACCAGGGCGAGCATTAGCAGCGATCGCCACTTGGATGGACTCTGTGTGGACTGTGGAGGACGTCGTGGTCGGGCGCTCTGCTGCTGGTGCTGCGGCCTTGTCCCCCTCGTCGTCGTCGTCGTCGTGTCTCGCCTTTTCCGTGCGTTCCCCGTTTTGCTGTTGTTGCTGCTGCTGCTGCTGGCTAGAAGCTGAGCAACAGTTGTCGTCTGTCAAAATGATCCAAAATGAAAAAAAATCCAAACAAAACACAAAACAATGCAGTTTGTTTGCCAAGGGGATTCCCGTTAGTCAAGTGTTGTTGTTGTTGTTGTTGTTTTTGTTTGCCTTTGGGCCAAAACGTGCTTGGCCTGACGTTATCGTTATCGTTTGTTTCAGTCGTGGCCGTTACTGTTGTTGCTGTTGTTGTTGTTGTCAATGTAGTTGGATTTATTTTTATTTTGTATGTATGTGCGTGTGTGTGCGTCGGCTGACATAATTATTTAAAATAAAAGTCTTAATTTGGCTGAATCACCAGGCATAAGCGAATCTCCGCAGCACACACACACACTCGCAGTCGGCAACACTGCGCTACAAAGTCAACGAACTTAGCCCACCCCGCTGGATTCTTGCGCACTTTTGTGAAATTCACTGAAGTTGGCTTTTTGTGGCCGAAGTCAACGTCGCAAGTCAACCTTGCGTTTCTCTCTTTCGCTCTCTCCCTCTCCCTCTCCCTCTCCCACTCGCACTCCCACTCACACACGCTCTCTCCCTCTCTCGCTCTCGCTCTCGCTCTCTTGTCCATGCGAAAAGGCCGGCGTTGTTGCTGGCTGACGCATCGTCGCGCACGCTCTGACTTGTTGCTGCCGCTGCTGTTGCCAAACAAAGCAGCTCATCCCACTCCCTCCCCTCTGCGCCCTACGCACCCGCCCGCTCCATCTGCCGCCCACTGCCCATTGCTATGCGCCACGCCCCGAACGTGTAAATTAATTTCACATGTTTGATTTGAATTGAACTTGTTTTTCGGCAACTGCCGCCGCCGAGTGCCGCAGCTCAACAAAAGAGCGCTTGGAGCTGCCCACCTGAGTCAGGTATGCCAAATGACATTTCAACTCCAGCTTGGCATGCCCTGCACCGCTGACTGCTGCAGGGGTATAGGCTATAGGGTATATAGACAGTCGTTACTCGGTACTCGATATTGAAAAGTGAATTCAATTGGCTTCGACGAATTTTAGCTGAAGTTATCCATCCCGCACCCTAATAGGACAGCTATTGTAGGGTATATGCAATGCTTGTTGCACATTCAAAAGTGAAGCAACTCCCGCTTAAGTAATTCTTCCTAGTTCTTATCACTCAAGCAACTGAGTGCACACCCTGCACTCATTGCCAGGCTATTATAGGGTATATACAACTGGTCAAGTAATTCTCTCTAGTTCTCTCCTGCATGCCCTGCACACACAGGCAATGCAACACCGTTATTAAATCCGTTTTCTAAAGTACTCCCCCCCACCTCTTATACAATTAACAGCTAAACTCATGTACCACATTCAATATCAGATAAATATAGGGTATATGACAGTCGTTATTCAAAAAGCAAAAGTTAATTTAACAATCTTTTGCTGAAGTTATCCATCTAACAACTACGTGCATACCCTGCAATTAGTTTCAGCTAAATATAGGGTATATACTATTGAGATTTGATATAAATATAAAAGTAACACTGCCTTGAACAATCCCCTCCAATTCACACACCCTAAGTGCATACCCAATCAAATTAGTATAGGGTATATGCAGTCGTTAATTCAACAATCTGTCAGTAAGTTAGGCATCCCTTTTTGTTGACCTATGCCCCAAGCGGCCTCCCTTCAGCGTCCGGTCCAATGCTCTAAAGGGTATCCCAGAGTCGCTCTGGCCGGAAATCGTTTATTATGGTATTATTGCACTGATAAACGCATGACGATTTCCTAGGAAATACGGCTTACTCCAGCACTGTTTGTATCAGCTTCTGGAGCACATTGCACCAAATGGCATTAGTACTATTTGCTAAAGTAGCCGGAGCCAGGGAGGGAGTATGCACCCATGTAGGTCAAGGTGGTTCCAAATCCAATTCAACCAAGAGAGTTTATATATACATATATGTATATACATACATAGCAGTAAAAGTCTGGCTAAAATTCCGAACTATATAAAATTCTTCTAGAACAAGTGTTTCTCTCTCTCTCTCTCTCTCTCTCTCTCTCTTTCACTATATACATATAAAGTATATACATATATTATATATTATATATGTATATATATATATATATAACTGCGCTACTTATCAGTGGGTGAAACACTGGTTTGCTTAAAGACAATAAAAAAAAAAAAAAAGTGCACAGCCAAAAACAATGCCAACTACAACTAAAACAACAACAACACACAGACTGTTCGATAAGGCAATTGATGGGAAAAGTGTCGTACAACGTGTCAGTGTGTGTGTGAGGTGGAAACCAAATGCCATAATTCGAAAATTAATGAAATTAATACTCACCATTTACACATAAATTTCCAATGAGTCCTGTGCGAGCTGCGCTGGAAAAACCTCTGCGACGTCTTCTACTAGTCTCTCTCTTTCTATATATATATATATATATTTATTTATATATATATCCGTATATATAGTTCAAAAGTTCAGTCAAACAAAAACAAAAATGTGTGAGAGAGCGCTCGCGTCTCTGATTGGTTGTTAAAACAATAAACTCGCGAGATTAAATTCACTTCGATAATAACTTAATAACAAGCCAAGCAAAAAACACAAACCAAAAAAAAAGAATAATGATAAAACTGCGGTTCACGTTTTGCAAAAAAAAAAAAAAAAATGTTATACAAAATATGAACAACAAATATTGTGTATATGTTTTACGAATTAGTATCTTGCAGATATATATTATATTGGTTAAACGTCGACGCGCTGTGTTTGACTGCCTGTTTTGATTTGAATTGAGTGGCCGGCGATCGGATTCGGGCTGGCTCGGGCTCTCTATTTGCCAACTTTCGCGCAGAGAGCGGCAACAGCTGAGGCAGAGGCTCAGGCAGAGACAGCGGCAGCGGCAGTGGCAGCGGCAGCAGCGACACAAGCAGAGCGACGGCAGCAACAGCAACAAGCGAACTAAACTCTTCAGTTACTATGAACGTACTAATGAGGAGTATAACGAGGTGGCCCCCTCTGGCCAAGAATTTATGCTCGTTGGTGTGAGTAAGCGTGGGTAACTGTATCTGCCTGTGTGTGTGTGTGTGTGTGTGCGTGAGTGAGTGTGTGCAGATTCGCGACCGCCACTGAGCGCGCGCAAGCGCATGTGTGAGTGTGAGTGTGAGTGAGCTTGGGTGAATCGACAATCAAATTACGCGAGCCTCTGTGGGTAGCGTCTGCGTGAAGCGAAAGACTAGAAACAATAAATGAGCATTAAATAGAGTTAATATTTGCTAGATGGCAATAATAAATAGCTGAATTAACTAGATGACGCCGCCCCCTAACACAGCGCTGGCCTTGCCAATCACAACTACATATCAGCAGCGCTCGCAACAGCTGTTTTACACACACACACACAGACACACAGGCACACGCACACACACACAGAGAGAAACACTCCAGCCTGACGAGCGTCGGCCGAACGCCAGCGACAGTGGCCGAACAGCTGAGCACAAACAATGAATAACTGTGAGTGTGCCCTGCATGCGGCAGATCTGGAGTGAGGCATATCAATAGTGCCAAGCGCTTGGCAATTGCTGGAGCTGGCATGAAAACGCCCAAGTGAGAGACAACTAACAAATAACAGTTGCCAATAAGACAATGAATATTATTCACATAGTTTCATTATTATTGTCACATTCATGTTGCATTGCCCAAGTGGCTCAAGCAACTCGCTTGATTTGCGCAACTGTAGCGCATTGCTGCAGTCGCTACGAGCGTCGCTGCCTGACGTCGCCTGTAGTTCTCTCAGTAGCGTCGCTCTCTCACTCTCTTCTTCAATTCTTCTTGTTATGCTGATTTGGTGCGGCCAGCTGGCGCTCTCAGCGTGATCAGCTGTTCGCGCATTTAGCAAACGCAGCCGAGCCGAGCGTTTGAGCGCTTCGTATTTCTCTCTCCCTCTCTCATTTTTCATAAATCTTATTACTTTTCTTTACGCGCTCTCTCTCTCTCTCTCTCTCTCGTTTCTTCTTTTTGCAAAATAAACAAAGCGCATTTTGAGTCTTCTGGCGGAACAACAAACTTTTGAATACCCAAATATGAACATTTGTTAACATTATTTCCGTTATCAGTGAGGTAGGCGGGGCCTGTTATCAGTTCAGTCGAATAGTGTTGGACCTTTGAACCAGCGGAAGCATAAGCCTTTGCAAATGCTTGATGTATATCACTTCCGAATAGTGCTGTGCGCTCGGAAAGGTGCAAACCGTGTGTTATTCATCGCTGTAAAAACTTGGGTCACACGCACACCGGCCCAGAGAGCGAGTGAGAGAGAGAGGGAGATAGAAAGCATTTGAAATGAGGAAAAAAATGCCGACGTCACGGAACCTCATACAAAATTTCAGTTATTTCCGTTCAATTTCACAAGAACTCAATTACTCATACGTAGCGGTGTCTGCCATGCCGCCGGCTAGTCAAGCTTGCTCTCTCACACACACATACATATACATGTACACTTGTGCTTGTTGTCGCCACATTGGAGGTTCATTCATGAATTTTTTCGCGCCGCCGCAAACAGAGCGAGAGGCGATTGGGTGAGCGAGCGAGAGAGAGAGGGAGAGCGCACGTTTATTGTCACAAATCGTAAGCTAAATTTCACCATGCCTAAAACATGATCAATCTAAAAATTATTGAGCGCTCTTACTCATGGAGACGTCGCCAATTGAGGCGACTCCATGGCCCATTATTTAGCACTCGCATGATTGGCCCAAGCTATTTTTAAACTATTGTGTAGCGGCGCGGGCGTGAAGTTGCCATTTGGTAATCTTGACTGTTTGTGTTTCCAATGTGTGTGTGTATTTTGGTTTTTGCTACCTTTGGGGTCAGCAATTGATCGAGCCGGCGCCTTCACAAAGACCTTTTCGGAACTGCTCGCTCATACTTTGGCATGCAGTTGTGTTTCTCTGGGATTTCCCATTGACAGGGGCCCGCGGCCCGGGGCCCGATCGCACTGTGAGCCGAACATTGTAGTATTATCTAATAAGTCAAATGTGTAATGAGCGCTGGATGACGTGCCTCGTGGCGTATGAGTAATATGCAAAGCATGACCGAAAGCAGAAAGCGAATCAATCACGCAGCCATTTCAAACCGAATCCACTTGAATTAGAGCATAATTAGTATTGCTCCTAGAAAAGCTTTTCGATTTCGCAAAACTGAAAATATCATAAATACCGGTGGTTAGCCAGACTTAGTCAAACGACACACACACACACCTACATACATAATTAAATTGATAAGGAATCAGTCTGATTAGAGTTTTTTTTTTTTTTTGTTTTACTTTGACTAGACTAAAGTCGTATCAGCTTTTGCCCTCGTTCGATCAGTGGGAGGAGGCGCTGCTCTGTTTGCCAGCTCAGCGCATGACTTGGAGCTCAACAATTTCTGACGACACTCGAATAGTAACCGAATATTAATGCTAATTTATTAGCCAATCGATTTGAAACAGCTACTAAAAAAAAAAAAAAAAAAATACAAAATAAAAAAAATGCAGCCTCAAGCGTCGAGCGAGCGATCTGAGTCATCAAATTCATTTCGAGCTGAACTTGAATTTTGTGTTTATTGCTTTTTCTTCTGCTTTTCATTCTGACCATGCAACATTTGTTGAGTATTTGCGCAAAGCAAATACCAAGTGCCAGATATATTCATAGTTCGCCTATGGCGCATCGGGCGTATACGCAACGCATAGCTAATTTAACAAGTCGCAATATTTGTTTGTAAAGAAGAGCGCGGAGTCAAGGAGTTGGCCGTATTTAGAGTGTTATACGTGTTATACACATTATACGTGTTATACGAAAGTTGAAGCTGCAGGCGAAAGGGATGAAGAGAGAGAGACAGACAGTGAGAGAGTGAGAGAGAGAGAGGGAGGGGTGCAGGGGGCAGCCATGGGGCTGCTGCCCCATTAATGGTCGGTAATTTGGTGAGCGCTGTGCGTTTGGTTTTCATGTTTGCCGACGCGCGAAATTTAAAAGTTTCACACATAACAAAGTGCGAAGGATGCAGATCGCCAGAGCCAAACTTAATTAGCGCCCATTGCAAAAATATTTACGGCAAAACAAAATAACACCCATTAAGCAAAGGGAGAAAACAACAACAACAACAAAAGGAAGGAAAACAAAAGCAGCGCAAACGCGTGATGATCACTGGGTAACGCCCCTGACAAAGCCCCAAAAGAGGAGACGCACAGGCACAGACCACGTTCAACAGCAACAAGGCAGCCAAAAAAAAAAAAAAAAAAAAGAAAAAAAAAAGAAGATGCAGAAGAAGAAGCAGAAGCAGAAACTGAAATAAAATAAAACACATGCAAGCTGTATGAGCATCAAAGGCCACAACAGGAGCGCGATTCAGCCATGGCCTGGCCATGGGAGGTACAAACGCCTCAGCCAAAGTCAGAGCCAGAGACAGAGTCGGCATCCCGGTCCCGGTCTGGCTCTGGCTCTCGCTCATTGTCCGTTCTGGCCGCGGCCGTCATTATAAGCCGTCACCTTGTTGTGTAGACATTGGCCATGGCCACCGCGCAGATCCACAGACAGAGACGCTGCTAACTGCTAATCCGGTTCGGGTTCTTCGGGTTCGGGCACGGCGGCGGCAATCGCTGAAGTGAAATCAACTCGTTAAATCGTTACCAAAACTGATCCCATTTAGCGGCGCAGTGCGGCGCCAGCCAGCCAGGCCCAGTGAATGCGCTACACTTGCAATGCAGGCGGCTGGGCAGCTGAAGCTGCATATTATAGATAAATTAATGAATGAGAAAAAAACCCGATAAATATAGATATGTATATATATCTCTAGATATATACATATATGTATATATATATATATTTTACAAATTCCAATTGGAGTTGGTAGCGTGACAAAAGGCTGAGCTGAACGGCCGCTTGGCCAGTCTTGCGGCATCTTGCGACTGGGCATTCGCGTCATCGGCGTCATCAGCAGCAACACCAAGCAGCAACAGCAACAACAGCAACAACAACAACGACAACAACAACAGCAACAGCAACACCTTCATCATTATCAGCGGCGGCGGCGTCTTCGATTTGGTGCTGCGTCGCCTGAGGGCGCGTTGAGCAGTTGGCGCTGCTGCTGCTGCTGTTGGTGGTGCTGTTGGTGCTGTTGGTGCTCTCTCATCGGGGCTGGGGCCCGCCAATTGCGTGGCCATGGAAGTAGGTGGTTATGATGATATACTTTGGCTGTTTGGCTTAGCTGTTGAAAGCGACCTTAAGCGGCTTCCGCTGCAGCAGCAGCAGCAGCAGCAACGACTCGTTTCAGAGTCGGCAATATTGTTGCATGGTTATTGTTTCTACCAAAGGCGCAAAGGCAAAGGTAGAGGCAGCGGTAGAGGCAACGGTAGAGGCAAGGCAGAGGTGGCAATGGTAGAGGCAAAGGATATGCCAGTCTTTGTCTTGGCCGGCGACGTCCATGTTATTAACTTATTTTCAACCAATAAAACGGCAATGAAGCGAACGAGCCGAGCCGATGCGGCGGCCCGAACGGAGGTACCAAATGCCTGTGGTTCCCACAGTTATTATTTTCATAGGCTGAACTATTTGGTGTGGAAGTAATGCGATGACGGCGACGACGTCGACCTGGACGTGGACGATGGCGAACATTGGCGCCTCGCTTGGCATTGGTGTTGATTGGCCCGAGCAAAGTGTCAAATAACAATGGCCAAGACAGAGACAAGCACAGGGAATGATCGGACGCGAGTGAGACGCCAGGGACGGCGGGCACTGGAGGCACGAAGGAAGCGTTGCAAGTGCTGTAAAAATTGTTGATGGCGCCCGGGTTGATGTCACTGATTAATTGCGTAGCCATTAATCTTCTACAGCAATTGAGCAGTTGAAGTAGAAGTAGAAGAAGATGAAGATGAAGATGAAGCAGCAGCAGCAGCAGCACCGTCAGCGGTAGAGGCCAGCAGCTTTGACATGCACTCGGAGACCACACACACAAAGCGGTGCGCGGTAATTGCAATAAAACATCAGAAATAAGAATAAAAAATAATAAAAACAACAAAACAAAAGACGAGAGACAAGAGACAAGAGACAAGAAACAAAAGACATGGCATAGCATACCCGAAACCAGATTGATAATTATGTAGAATGATAGTTCCTTTTTTGTCGTTATCCTCAGTGTCAGCCTTAGTCTCATTCCCATTCCCATTCCCGTTCCCATTCCCGTTCCCATTCCCGTTCCCATTTCTGTTCCCATTCGCGCGCTTCTCTCTTACGACTTACACGTAGACCGAGTCCAATTCACTCGTGTGTTTTTGTTTTGAAGTGTCCAATTTCACAACATTTAATTCAAGATTTGACGGCAACAGGTTCGGAGATTCTCGAATTGAGCGACAGGTACAATTCCAATTCAATCTGCTTCTTCTGCATCTCTTTTTTCCTCTGCTGCTCGCTGTAGTCCCTCTCTCTTTCATTTGACTGACATATACGTATATATTTACCTTTGCCGTGCTTGCCAGCGTCTCTGCTGTAGTTTTTTTTTTTTTTTTTTTTTTTTTTTTTTTTTTTTACAAGACCTCCCGCACATGTAAAACATGCCGATTCATAATTCTGCATTTGGTTTTTTGAGGAGGCAATACGAGTGGAGTAGAGAGTCGATGATGAGCAGTCGTCGCAGCCGCCAGGAACAACTCACCTCACACAAAGGTTGAGCGCTTGAATGACAGCGGCCGAGCGTAAAGAGGAACAAAATAAAAATAAATAATAATAATAAGAAAATACTAAACTGAACTGCCACACGAGATAAATATCGGCGACGAAGCTTCAGCAGCGGCAGCCTAAACGACCACCCGATTGGAACCCGGCTGGAACTTACAGGCCCGCTCCAGGCAGCCAGCCAGCCAACCGGCCAGCCAGCCAGGTGGAATGACAGATTGGACCACCATTTGCACATGTGACGAGGATGCGCCATGTAGCCCCAAACCGAACGCTCGAGCTCATAGCAGCAGCGGCAGCCGCAGCCGCAGCAGTCGAAGCTGCGAATGATGCGACGATTCTCGTGTCGCAGCCGGCGACGTTCGAGACAATGAAATACAAATCGACGAGCAGACAAAAGATTTGCTTTGCCGGACGTGCGCAAGGCGACGCGGCCAGCCGCCAGGCATTAGCAAAAGATAAATGATAGAGTATGAGCAGCGCAAGAAACTCAAATCTCCCAACGCTGAGCTAATATTAGCCATTCAAATTACAGGTATGCATATCAGGCGTACTCCTATTATTATTGCTACCCAAGATTATCATTATTATTATCATTATTATTAGTGTGAGCAGTAGCGTAATTGTTATCATTATACCTGTAAAATTGTTGTTATTATTATCATTATCAGCAAACGCATTGTCATTGTCATTGTCATTGTCATTGTCATTGTCATTGTCATTGTCATTGTCATTGTCATTGTCATTGTCATTGTCATTGTCATTGTCATTGTCATTGTCATTGTCATTGTCATTGTCATTGTCATTGTCATTGTCATTGTCATTGTCATTGTCATTGTCATTGTCATTGACTATTCTTACAGTTTATTCTCTTTTCTCTCATTTGGAATAGCCACATTAACACATTCATACATCTTCCTGAAGTTAGTGATTTGATTAGATACGATCTTAGTTCATTAAATGATGAATCACAATGGCGGCTTATTTACCTTATGAGATTCAGTTCATCACGTTTTTGCCCATCGATTTAAATAGTGGCTTACTCAGAGTCGAGTGTCAAGATTTAGGCTACCTAATTTATAGGCATCAACTCTTTTGTTTTCTCTGACATAAGCCGAGGCTTCGTCAGGTTTTAATATGACCTCACCTCTAGATAACTGTATTTGATGGATTGATTGATGAAAGACACAATCTAAATGGTTAATTTATGCAGCATAAAACTCTGAATTTGCGATAACTAAAGGAACACAAGCGAAAGTAAACAAAAACTAGATTAGTATAGATCTTATCGAAGATGTTAGTGGAAGTCCAAATAGGGAGAGCTTCAAGCGAATCATATTGGTTGCTAACTATATCTCATTATGATATGCCGTACGAAGTCAGGCCACCCCAACCCAATTCCAATTCCAATTCCACTTCCAACTTCAATCCCAATCGATTTTGATTCCATCACATTGAGTCGAAAGACAAATGAAGCAGCATCGGAAAAGCAGAGAGACGATAATAGAGTGCTCATTTGTCTTGTGTGCCGCAGCGAGGCAGTTGCCGGGGACCGCGACGAGGTGAGGGCGGGCAATTGAGTGAAAGAGATGCTGCGCGGTGGCAGGTATAATATATGGCATAGGATCGGATCGAACTACACGCGTTTTCATGCCCACATTGACGGAGCCCCGGGGGCAGTAATCTTTATGACAGCTCCTCGGATTTGTAAGCTGTCCCACTTGCCCTCTCTCTCTCCCTCTCTCTCGCTCGCTCGCTCGCTCGTTGTCTGTCTCTCTCGAATATCGAATATCCTGGCACTCTGCTATTGTCGTTCCTCAGCTCACTTATGCAATGAGCCGCTCTCAGTTGCATTCCGCAAGCAAAAATGAATACCATGAACAATTGTTGTTGTTGCTCGACTGTCGATTGTCTGTTGTCGGTTGTCGGTTGTTGTTGCTGTTGCTGCTGCTGCTGCTGCTGCTGCTACTGTTGGCATAATTATAGACACATCAGCTGTTTGGGCCACTTGCAGTTAAAGTTTAGAGTCAGCCGCAGTGGCAGTTGATTTGGTTTTCCTCAATCTCAATTGTTTTGTAATGGCAGCCAGCAGCAGCAACTGCAGATCTTGGACAGCTTTGCCATGTCGATAGAAGCCACGCACACACACACACACACATATACATATATATGCAGTATAACCATGTATATATATATATATATAGGCAGAGATACAGACAAGATACAAATTGATAAGCAAGACTCGTACGAGGAATTGACAAAGCGACGGCTTGACTGAGTGACTGACTGAGAGACTGACTAACTGGCTTGCAACGACAACGACGATATCACTTGCCGCTCATTCGATGGCAAATTAATATAATTATCATTGCACGAACCGGAATTACACGACCAACAACAATTGTACAACGACAAAACCGAGTCGAACTGCAACTGCGGCTCCTTCCTCAATGGAATGGCGAACGGCGAATGAAAACAAACAAATAAACAATCAAAGAAACAGCGAACCCATAATTAACGCCACAAACGCAAATATTAAGCCACCGTCGAAGTCGCTGTTGCAGTTGCAGTCGCAGTCGCAGTCGCAGTCGGAGTTGCAGTCGGAGTCACGTTATCGATAGCCGCAATCTGCTGCCGGCCTGGCTGGCTGCTTGTTTGCTATTGCTATGTATCTTTAAGATGCGCATTGCATAAACATATTACACACACATTAACACACACACACACACGCACTTTGAGGTGTGCCCGGCAAGTGGCGCTAGCTGCCAACTGACTTGAGATGAGCCCAAGATACGAGCTGGCAAGTAGTTGAGAGTAAATAGTTAGCAGCATCAGCTAAAAACTTTAGGGTCTAAAGTTGACTAATTTAATTTAATTTAATTATATGAATTTAAAGTAATCTTACCTCTTGTTTACAATATATAATAGAAATAATCTTAATGCTTTTATGTGTTAATTTACATGTTTTAATTTACATTTTGACAATCCCAATTTTCACTAAAGTTGAGATTAAAGCGACACATTTTAATTCTATTTGAAAATATTGCTTAAGCAAAGGAGGTCTTTGTCTTGTAAATAAGAATATATTTTTATTAGAGTTCACATTAGTCATTAGAGTGACACCTACATATATTGAGCTCTTCATGAACTTAAATGTTTATTCCATATATAAATATATATATATTTTTTATTTGTAATATTTATTACAAATGTCTATTTTTTCATTAGAGGGAATGGAATTGCTTATAATATATATAAGAAATAATTGAATGTTTATATTTTTAATTCATTCATATCATACTAGTTGTGTGTGTACCATATATTTCAATACTAAAAAAAAAAAAAAAAAAAAAAAAAAAAAAAAAACACTTATTAATATGGACAAAGGCATAACTAATATCATCAACAAGATTTTATATTTTAAATTTGGAAACATATTATCAATGTAGTCTTCCGTAAAGTGAGAAAAAATTCATGAAAGAAAATGAAATGGAGCCTTGACAATGGAAAATTTGGCTTATATTAAAATAGAAAATAATAAAATTGTATTTGAATTTAATTAAGTTATAGTCTATTAAAATGTATGTGCTACAAAAATTTAACACTATTGCATATAATATTTTATTTCAGATAGTTTTAAAATGTTTTAAGTGATCTCCATAGATTTATAGGAAATCCTTTGAAAAAATTCGGCCTGATATAATATTCCATTTGAGTGTTGATATTTTAGCAATAGGCAGATAAAAGGCAATGAAGATCTCAAAGAGAATATATATTATCATAATATACATATATCATCATAATCGTCATCCAAATCATCTGTCTATCCTCTTCTACCCATCTGTCGTCCTCTTTATCCGTCTCTATCAGTTTCTATTAGCTCTCTCTATCTCTATATATCTCTATCCGTCGGTATTTGTCTCTATGAATGTCTATCTTTTCCCAATTCGTTTCGATCTGTCTTTTCGCCTATCTTTTCGTACATGTTTAATTGCAATTACTAGAGCTAATAATCGTAATCCCCCTTTTTTCCCATCCCTTCTGTATCATACTCTCAACCACTGTATTTTAAATCATGAATACATTTTCCATTCCATTATAAATCAATAAGCTGTATGAATATTTTTCGAACTAGACTTGCCAATTTCGTTACATATAATCTTTTTGAGTAAGCACAGATGAAAAGAAACTACATTTATTGTCTGGCTGCGAGGTAATTTCTAGTCGGGCACTTCCTGCTGGGATATTACGTTTTGATGTAGATATGGGAAAATAATATAGGAAAAGAACAGTTCATATAACTTAAATTTTCAGAATCAGACATATATACAGTGTTGTCCAAATGGAGTGATGGTAAATAGAGATATATGTATATCTATATAGACATATGTTTGGGGATTACAATTAAGTTGACTTAGTTGAAATATTTCCAAGGCTAATAGCTAGAACAGTTCATATAGCTAATCAGTATGTTCAGAACCGAAATACATGATGGCAAATAAAGATATATCTATCTATATACATACATATATACATATGCATAATGATTATAATTTAGTTGTCTCGTGATGTAAACAGATTCAGTTAAAACATTCGCAAGGCATTTGAGTCTGGCCAAATATCAAGCATGAGCTGCTATCGTTAACAATTGGACGGCTGCTAATTGAGCTGGCCTCAGAGCCGGACAATTTTGATCTTGGTACAGTTGAGACTGCTTTTGATGGACGTTGGTGGCCATTTGTGGCATTTGCGAAATATTCAGCGCTGATTGAGTTGCAATTGCTGTCAGGTTTTTGGCAACGTCTACGGCTTCGGCTTCGGCTTCGGCTCTCGATTTCGATTTCTATTTCGATTTCGATTTCGGGTATTACACTTTGACAAGTGGCTTGTTAACAACTGCAATTAAATGTAATTAGCACACCTCCGACGGTGGCATGGATTAATTAGAGTGTTGGCTAGAGTTTGAGAAGCTGACATTTGATTGCTAGAAATATGCGAGCTGGCCACAGTGGCAGCAGCAGCAGCAGCAGCAGCAGCAGCAGCAATGCGGGAGCAGGAGCAGAAGGGAAGACTGAACGTAGCAACAACTGCAACAACTGCAGCTTCTTACTGTAGAAATCGTGACTTTGGCTCGCCGATCCGATAAAGCTGGCAAAAAGCGCAAAGCACATAAGAGAAAAATTTACCCACCAGCAGGATATTTAAGATTGCCCCAAAAGACCACAAATGTGCGGACGCTGAAGGCGAAGGAGAAGGCGCTGAGACAGAGGCAGAGCCAGAGGCAGAGGCAGAGACGGAGGCAGAGGCAGAGGCAGGCGCGGACTCAGATGCAAACCCAACGATGGCGACTCTCCGCAACGCTGGTGACGATGATGATGATGATGAGGCACAAAACGTTCGCTGGGACAGTCTTGCTGGCTGTCTGTCCGTCCGTCTATCTGTCCGCTCGTCTCTCTGTCTGACTCGCTGGCAAGCTTGCAGTTGATTAAGCGACCGCTTCGGCGGCGGCCCAGCAAACAGATTTGCATATTTCATTGAGCAGTTCAATCAAATGGAGGACACCAAAGCCGGGCCTGAAACAAAACGTGGACTTGGCTGGAGTCGGGCCAAAAGTATTTTTGTTTTGCCTCCTCTCTGCTGCATGGCGACGAGATGCAAGCGCTGCGATTAAGTCCGAAATAACTCATTCATACGCAGCCGTGAAGCTTGGCAGGATATGGCACCGTCAGCAACGCAGCCAAGCCAACGGCTGGCTGGATCCATCCATATCCATTGGCAACATATGCGAGTGCGACTACCTCTGGGCACCTCCGGCACCCCTCGTCGCCCCACTCGCGCCACTCGCTCTCATTCCATCCCTCTCTCACTCTGACTACCTCTCGCCCGCTCTCCCTCTCTTTCTCTCCCACTCTCTCTCTCTCTCTCTCTCTCTCTCTCCCTCACACTCGCCGCTGCCTAATCTGTGGAATGTCATCACTGCTAGCAGCACCTCAGAACAATGGCCATGAGCAAATGCAAGTGGAGCCACAGCCGGAGCCCTGAGACGGCGGCCAGAGACCCAGAGACCAGAGTCGCAATTGACAGTCCAAGATGGCGAGATCAGCAGCCATCGCCAGTCAAGATGGCGATGTGCAGGGCATTTGCATTCAAGCTCGCCCACTCGCCAAAACTAAGCAAAGAGGGAGACAGAAAAAATGAAAATGAAATACAAACTAAGAAAAAAAGTAAACCACATAAAATATGTACAAAAAAATCTGTCGCTATTTCACTCAGCTGCACTTTCTCTCTCCCTCTGCCTCTGCCTCTCTCTCGCTCTCGCTCTCGCTCTCTCTCTATCTCTCTCACCCCCACACTCTCTGTGCGAGTGCGCTCAGCCAATGAAGCGTACTTAATGCGGGCGGACACTAAGCCACGTGTGAAATTCAATCGCCGGCTCATCTCGGATCGGCTCGGCTTGTCTCACTCGCACCGTCATCACCACACAGGCTCGAATGTCGTCCGCCTGGACACCTCGTTAGGAGCCCGACGCTGAGGCTCACGCTGACGCCGACGCCAACGTCAACGTCGCCGTCGATGCTGTTGGCCGGCCGGTGTGGGGTCCCCTTGGTCCAAGCGCGCTCGTTTCGGTTTCGGCTTTCATATTTTGAGGTTCACCGATGTGTTAACAGGCGGCGGCTGTCGCATATTAGGCAGCCCATGACCAGATCTGCAGCCTCTCCCCGCAGCCAAACTCATTCCCATACCCCAGCAAGTCTACAGCACCGCACCCCGCACCCCCTACTCCACACCCTGAGCCATCATCCATGGTCATGTGCTGACGAATTTTTGCAGGCTAACAGGCAGCGGCTGCGGCTGCGGCAGCAGGCAGCGGGCAGCAGCCACGGCCAGCCTGAAGACACAGCGATAGCAAGTGTCACGTCAAGCACATAAATTAAATGCACAACAACAATAACAAGACAAAAAGAAGAGCAATACAATTCACTTTCAGCGAGCCGACTTCGGGTTGCCCTGCATATTCATTCAAGCAAATTGCTCAGATATATTCCTATTACCAAAAAAAAAAAAAAAAAAAAAAAAAAAAATCATTAAATAATTTTATTTTATTTCATGTTTACTATTTACTGATTTATATAGATAATTTTTGTATAATGTACAACTTTTATATATGTATAATACATTTAACTTCAATTCATAATTATATTTTATTACATTGTTATTATTTTTTTTATTTATATATATAAATTATTTTAATTTTTGGTATATAATAAAAAAAAAACAAAAAAAATGGTCTGTGCAAATATATTAAAATTGAATTCTATTAATCGTTTTTATTTGCATAAATTGTACATTAAATAAAATATTTAAAAGCATTAAAAATAAGTATTAAAATAATTTAAAAAGAATAAATTTTTTATTTTGCATTATTTCGCGTTTCCATCAAGAAATTAAAATATAAATAAATTTAGCTAAAAACAACAAAGTATAATTTTTTTTAGAAATAAATTTGAATACTTTTTGTGTATGACATTAAATAAAATATATTCCAAATATTTATTGAAATATTTTAGAGTGAAAATTAGTTAATATATTAACTCTTTTGAAGCACTTAAGCTATTCAAATCATAAAAATATAGTAATTTACGTTTACGTTTATATATGTTGTTCTTATGATGTTTATAATATTAAATAAAATATTTTAGTAATATTTTGAAACATATTTAACACATTTTTAATATTTTATTTTATACTTAATTTTATATGCGTATGTTTATCTAATTATATTTAAAATGTCTCAAATAATTTTCAAAGTGAGTAAAATTGTTTATTTTTAAATTTCTTAATATAAAATATGTTGTTTATTTATTGATTTTTTTTATAAAATATATGTTAAGAAAATTAATATATTTAAGGTAGTATAACATTTAATGTTATAATATATACAAATTATAACTGTATATTGTCATAATTTAAATATTAAAAAAAAGTGCAAATAAATTAAATGAAAATATTTTGTATTACAAATTATAACTGTATATTGTCACAATTTAAATATTTTAAAAAAAGTGCAAATAAATTATATTAAAATATTTTGTATTATTATTATTAATATTATTATTATTATTATTATTCTTATTATATGTTGTTTTTAAATTTTAGTTAAATGCATTTATTAATGAAATGAATTGATGTTTTGTATTTGCACACATTAATCTGATTTAATTGTGACGCATATCAAAAAGAAACACTTTAATAAGTTTGCTTTGCTTGGCTGCCTAAGAGATAAGAACATAAACAACAGCTGACTGCAATTGAGATAGTACAAGTGTGCTGTGTGATAATTCCCCTGCAAGTCGTGATACCCCAGCACCGAGGGCATCCGAAAAGAGGAGCAGCGAAAAGAACATGAATAAGCAGCCGATCGCAGCGAGCACAAGACAAGATAAGCAGATAATTTTCTAGGCAGCAGCAAACGGTGAGGCGTTGTGCGGCGCGGCGCGGTGGCCACAGGCAGCGCGGGACGGACAAAGGGACGTTGCATGGGATGCCTCCAAATTGGACCACAGACGCTGTACCCGGTACCCTTAGCAGCGACATGATGTTTTACTAACCAGCGCACGGGCCTTGGGCAGAGGAGAGCGGGGAGCAGGCAACGGGCAACGGGCAACGGGCAACGGGCGACAGACAATGGACATGCGGACAACCGATGACTGAAGAGAGGCTGCTAATAATTTGTGTACGCGACGCCGCCAGAGCCACAGCCAGAGCCAGAGCCAGAGCCAGAGCCACCGGTACAACATCGGCCGGAGTCCAGAGTCTAAGCTTTGTGGTGTGCTGGCTTAGGGGCACACAATGGAGGAGCATGGGCATGGGCATTGGCTGGGCTGGGCTGGGCCCATTGTCGTCCTTCGTTTCATGCTAAACGTGTTGTTGCCAAATTGTGAACAAGATTCATTCATGTTTCAACACATTGAGCAACACGAGAGACTCCGACATACGCTGAGGATGCGCTCTGCCATCCGTGGCGGTGTCGTTGTCATGGCCATCAACCGTCAGCCTCTGCCTCAGCCACAGCTTCAGCTTCAGCTTCAGCTTCGGCTTCGGCTTCAGCTTCGTCGTTGTCGGCGTGTGAACAGACAATAATGCGGCTGCCCGCACGTTCTGCCCTCTGCATTCGCTGCTCTTATTTAAATGTGATGTCTGCACTGGGAATTTATTATGGCTGCGGACTATGCGGCGTATGATTAATAAAATTAATATGAATCCGCACAGATAATAATTGGGTAATTCGAAACGCCGCCGCACAAAGGCCCAAATCGCTTTTATCGCATTGACAAGGGACGGCCAACAGTTGGGCCATAGAGCATCCGCATTCAATTATCCTGCTATGAGACAAGCCCCGAGACAGTCACAAAGGATCGCAGCCAGAGCAGCTCAATCGATTGAGTTATGCGTGTGATTCATCAAATCAAATCTAACAATTTTATTACTACTGCTCCGATTGTTGGAGAAATCAAAGCTTTCGACTTAAGCAGACAGTTTGACCTATTCAAATATCCCAAATATCCTTACGTACCTCTGAAAACATAGGTGAGAAATAGTTCACTTTGGATAAACAATTCATATTTCTATTAAAAAACCTAATTACTTATATATATATATATGTAGCTATGATACATAGAAGTTCCATAATTATCATATTCCCAAGATATGCTACAGCCATTTCATAATGATGATGCAGAGTTGGCATAAAAGTCAATTTATCATCAAATGCTGGTTCTACTTCTAAATTTTCTTTCAGAATACTATTCTATTAAAATTGATATATATTAAAGTAACTTTAACTTAAGCATTAGTGACAAAAACAATCAGTATATTCAATATTATGTATTCACTAAGTTTCTATAAGGTTGTTAATCGATAACATTGACAAAGAAATAGTTATCGATTTTTAGACGCCCTCGACCTGCCCGTGCAGATTCTTTAATCAAACAAACGTATGGAACAGTCGGACGGACGGAAAAATGGTTAGATCTAGATCGACTTACCTCTTTACCCGGATCAAAAACATTTCCGATGTTTAGCGCATATAGTTTACTTATTGGAAAGTAAATTTGATATAAGATGAAAACTAATTTAATGTAAAAGCCTGTGGCTTGTTACAATTTACAACTATGTATGTATTCACACAGCAGTGAAATCTATGTCTAGTGGTCTGAAGTAACACAAAGCCAAATTTATTAATAACATGAGCCAAAAGAAATTTACTTTTTATTAAAGATAACATGGCACAGTGTTAAAGATACATTGGTATTACTGGTCAAGTACGAACGACTTCAAATGGACTGTGAAAGATCATTCACGACCATCCCCAACAGCAAAACGCGAAGTAAAACGCTTATTCTCTATGTTTCAATTACAATACGTGGAAAACCGTGTAAGCCATGAAACCATATAAAATATTATAAATGAATATATAAATTTGTATATGAATGAATGCAATGTTAGGCAGAAAGTGTTGTATCATATAATATATATATATATATATATATATATATATAGTATAATAATATATATAATTTTGTCTAGCTTGAAAATCAATTTTAATTTAAATCAAATAAGAAATAAAAGAATGAAACAGTTTTCTTTACATATTAATATATAATTATTTGCTATATATAATAAACTAATTTTCAATAAATAATGCTAGTAATAACAACTTATATAATAATAATAATAAAAAAAAAAACAGTTTTCTTTACAAATTACTATAATTATTTTCTATATATATAGAGAAAATAAAAACCATTATGACAAAGCATCAAGAAAATGATTAAGGCTGTTATATTTCTAATCGATAAAGTTTGATTAATATAACTCTACCCGATAACTATATTTATAAGGGCGCTGAATGTGATATAACAGCTTGGCACTGGCCTAACCGGAAATGCCCGAAATTCCAGTCGCATACCAAGCCAGCCAACAATAAGAACAACAATAAAACTAATAATAAACAACATACAAACAAACACACACAGTGCGTGAGGGAGAGAGAAAGAGAGAGAGGGAGAGGGAGAGGGAGAGAGACATGGACATTGCTTGCTTTCATTTATTGTGATTCTGAAGATGTTTCTTATTATGAAATTAGAGTGAACACCGAACAGCAAGCACATAGAGATTGTAGGGACTGAAGGGACAGACAGACAGACAGGCAGACAGACAGACAGAGGACCGAAACAACGACAATGTGAACGGCGTCGGAGACAGCGACAGCGACAGCGACACTTGGCCAGGAGCTCAATGAATGAAACCGAAATGAGAAATGAATGATATCATGCGCATTGTTAGCTCATACGACAGACACGGCTGAGGCCTGCGGGTCCCAGCAAACGAGATCAAATGCGATAGCGCCACGAAACGAGGCAGCAGCCTACAGCCAACGGCGAACGGCGAACGGCCAACAGCCAGCAGACTTCTGTCCTCTGCCTCCTGGCTGGCAGAGCGTTTGCTTTCGGGGCAACGTGTTGCTCATTTAGCTGGCAGCCAGTGCGGCCATAATTCAACGCTTTTGATAACTGCGTTAGGCACCGGCAAACGGCGAACGGCGAACGGCAACCGGCACCCGGTACCAACACCGACAGCAGCAGCCCAGGATCGGCGCGCGTCAGCACTTGGATCTGGGCAAGGGCGAATTGAGAGCTGCGAATCTCTAACCCCTTTACGCGACGCACAGTGCTTAAAAAGTGTCGAGCATTATGCATTAGATCTCTTAAAATTGTATGGGTCATCAGATTAGACATAGGCATAGAATATGCACTTGTAGTGGAGCTGATGAAAACCACTATCTACCCCTCTCTCACTCTCTTCCAGACTAAAACATCGGACTATACTCAGACTATACTTAAGGATAAGCTGTTTAGTTGTAGTAGAACTGATCCATCTCTCTTTCTGTCTCTCTCTTTTTCTCTCTCGCTCTTTCTCTTATACTAAAACATCGGACTATACTCAGACATCTGTCTCTCTCCCTCTCTCCCTCTCCCTCATCTTGTCATGAGAGTAGGCACACAACGATCACCTCTACCGTCTTCATTCAAAATAGACCTCTATTATGTAAGACTCAATTGATTATCAGATTACAATGGCAAATCAGTAAAGTCAATCGTCAGTCAGACTCTGATCGGATCAGAGAACAGAGCTGTGACTCAATTACAGAGAGAGGTTCTGTGGTTTCGTAGATTCTTATGAAAAGAGAGATGCTTCGTCATGTGACAAGTGTCTAAGACTTGTTTTAGTGCTGAACAGTAATAATTAAGATAGTCGTCAGCCCGAGTTGGCTAAGCTGTTTTCTATTAGAAATAGAGAAACCGATCAAAGTCTGCTCTCTGTTGCAGTTAATAAAATCGAAAGAATATAATTGAATGCACTTTGAACTATGAATTGAGTGAATACAACAGTAAGAATATTGCATTTATTTATTTCAAACATAAGCAACAAAATTACAAGTCAGGGGCAAACAGTTGGCAGTGCTTTCAATATAGTTGTTCATATGTAAATAATAATAATATTAAGTAGAATACGTTATTATATACATATATATTTTTTATACATTGGCTTGTAGCTGCACTTAGTATCATTAATAATTACAGTAATAATGTTTAATAGAAAATTGCATATATATAAATAAAAAAGAAAGAAAGTAAATTGCAAAACAAAGTCTTCAACGTGACAAAGTTAAACTGTTGCCAGGACTCTCCATTATAATATTATATTCTAGATAATTAACACAATGTAAATTTTAGATAATTATAAAGTAAATATATTTATGAAATTATTTTTATTAGTTTTATATTTAATATATATATTATACTATAAAATATATACAAATATTTGGCAATACTTTCACAAATAAAATTGTATTTAATGAAAATTAAAAATATGAAAAAAATATATATATATAAATCGAGTTTTTGTATGTAATATTGGCTCAAAAAAATTAAAATTATAATAATTTTTTTTTTTTAATTTTTAATTTGTATCAATAAACATAAATGTGTTTGATTTCTTTTATTTTCTTTTATAATTATTTTAAATGATTTATTTTTTATTTTGTTGTTGCATTAGTTCTAAGTAATAAAGATTATAATAAATACAATTAAACATTTTTTTTATTATTATTTTTTTTTATTTAGAAACATAATATTGTAATAAAAAGCAAATTTAATTTAATTTTAAGGTTTTACTAGCTAAATATATTTATAAATTAAATAATAAATATTGAATTTACCGGGTATACAGAATACATTTAGAATACAAATAAAAAAGAGATATTAATTAATATTTTAGTGCAAATATTTTTTATGAATAGGGAGAATAAATATTACATTAAAAATAGTACATTACATTACCATTTCGCTGTCAGATTTTGCAATATTATTGATAACACCAAATTCTAATCGGAATAATTATTCATTATATATTTACGGCATTGATTTGCTGTGCTGTGGTACCACTGTAACGCTGCATCATCTATGGCTGGCTCGGCGTTCGCCCCGCTTGCCGCGCTCGCCCTCCCTTTTGTGGTACAAAATGTTTTTTATTTATTTATTTTTATTTTTATTTTTTGGTGTTTGCCTGGCGATTTGTTGTTTGATTTGCTGCCTCATCGCCGTCGCCGTCACCGTCGCCGTCTGCCGCACATACAGATACAGATACATATACATATATATATATATATATATGTATATATATATACCTGCGCATTCCTGCGTGCCGCGCGCATTGCATTGTTCGCTTTTTGGTTCATTCAAATCCTTTCGGTAAAATTCTTTTGTTTGGTGTCAAGTTTAACAAATATTTGAACGGCCGGCAGGCAACGGCGTCTCTTGTTTGTCCCCATGTTTCTTGCGTGTTGCGCTCCTTGTCATCTTGTTATAGTTCTCGTTGTTGTTGTTGTTGTTGTTGTTGCTGCTGCTGTTGCTGTCGCGGTACATGCTTTGTATGACATGGGGGCGTATGAGTAATCAGCGCTGCCCACAATTAGTTGGCCTTAGACAAGCTGCGGCTGACCAGACTAGACAGCGATTAGCATTACTTGATTTGCCAACTGCTGTTGCTATTGTTGTTACCCTGTCCCCCTGCCACCTCCTCTGCCTCTTGCTCTTCATCGGCGACCACAACTTCTCTCCGGGCTGGCTTAGCCCGACTTGGCTTGGCTCCATTGTTGAGTTCTTATCGCGCCGCGCGCTTTTGTTGTGCGAAATATTTTGCACCCCGCAGCGCAGCGCACAAAATGCCACAAGAATTGCATCCATCCGACAATATGGCTATGGAATATGCCTGGCTACACTGGGCCAGCCGAAGCCAGGCGAAGCCAACTGCTGTGCAGATCTCTGGTCAACGTTTTGGGGCTGTGAGTTCAACTAGCTGTGACAACAATAACTGCGACTGCTGCTGCTGCTGCTGTAAAGAAAAAAAAAAAAAAATCATTTAAATAATAAAAAATAGTAAAAGATATAAAAATTGCAACCGTAATTGTTTATTTATTATGACAATGTTTTCGACTTGATGTTGTTGTTGCTGCCGTCGCTAGTTGTTATTGTTGCTAAATGCTAAAGTGCCACAGTGCATATAAATACCTCAGGCTTTATCAAAATGCTCTAAAGCTATAAAAAATAAGCAATAATCTTTTCATATATTCTCTAAAGGGTATATTCGTTACGTTGCATAAGCATAAGACGCTCGTGTATATCTCGTATTATATTTATATATATATCGTTAAATTAAGTTAGAGACTTACTAAATGATGGATAAGCGGAGCAAGGTTAAGGTCATCAACCTGCTCCACTGGGGACGTTATATTTTCGGTAAGATATCATCCAAAGATTTAGATTTAGATTTAGAAAATAAGCAGTTCAACTTACATTTTTGACTGACACAACCAAATGTTCTAAATAAATAATAATTGCATATTATTTATTTAATTACAGATATTCGAAAAACTGGTTAATTCGAAGTACTTGGTATATACCTGGTATTCGAATATATTTGGTATTTGATTTATTTGATTTTCAAAGTAGTTGGTATCCGAAATATTTGGTATTTGACATATATGGTATTTGAAATATTCGAAAATCTTGGTACACTTGGAATTCGAAATACTCGAAATATGTGGTACTGGAAGTAATGTATTTTCCGTTTTAAAGAGCTTAAACTTGGATTGTGTACTTGCGGTAACAACTCAAGTTCATAAAGATATCGCGAATAAATGTGCATTCATTGAAGGCGTGGAAAATCAGCAAGTCTGAATCTCTTGGACTTTTCGAGCTAGAGCCGAAGAAAAGAAAAAGACTTGGCACGTGAGTTACTATATATAGAGCGTTGCTCACTGGAGGCGTGGCTAATCGGATTACAAAAACGCTCAATATCTGCAGCACTTTTGATGCTTGTAGTTTGGAATATATATTTAAGTTCACAATATTAGTTCAATGATATGAAGACACTAGGGCACATTCTAAGGGGGCGTGGCAAGCTAAACAAACCTATTTCAGCTAAGCACCATGCTACAGATTTCAAAATTTTGAATATATATTTGAGATGACCATCATGATCAAAGAGCTATGGCGGCAAATCGGGAAAACTGTATGTATATACACCATTTTTAGGGCGTGGCAAAAAGGGAATATGGAGCTGGCAGTGCTTTAATCGTGAATGAGTATTCTGCAGCAGATTATGCCCGCCTGCAGCACTCCCACGTGTCTGTTTTTAGCTCTTAGGCATGGTAATAATGTAAAAGTAGTAGATGAAAGTAGTAGATGTAGTAGTAGTAGTAGTAGTAGTAGTAGTAGTATCCGAACGTAGTATTTAAATAAATTATAATCTTATCAATAATTGTGTTATGAAATTCACAATGAATTTAATTCGGAGATGAAGTAGTTTAATATAAATTTAAAACCACGTTTAAAAAAAACACATTAACTCATTTCTTTTAGATAAATTAAATTAATTAAATTTTTATTATAATACTTCATTTCCGATTTAAATTAATTGTGAATTTCATTATAAATATAATTTTGTAGTCAAATTATTTTATTCATAAAAAATAGGTGGTTTTCAATTATTTATTTTAATGCTTATTTTCAATGTTTATTTTTTATGAATAAAATAAAATTATTTTATTTTATTCATAAAAAATTTATTCATAAAAAATTTTATTTTATTCATAAAAAATAAGTATTTTTAACTATATACTTATTTTAAGCATTTCCAAAATGTTAATTTTTTATAAATAAAATAATTTGAACATAAAATGCTATTAGTCCATTTTGGTGCTCATAATTTGTTCAAGTTTATAGCTTAGGTGTATTCCTAATTTGAATTTACGCTTTTGTTTCTGTAGCTAAACCAGTAAATATTAATTATCTTATATATTTATTTTATTTAGTTTTTTTTTTTTTTTCAGAGAGAATTGAGGATTCGGCTCGTCGCACTGTGACATTAAGAGACTTTTGCTTACTTTCAGTTTTTATTGCAGCAGTTGTAGAACTTGCAGTGTCTCGGCCAGATAATCATCGGGCGCGCATACGCATAGTCACCGCGGATGGCTCTTCTGACACTTCAATGGGGGCTCCGAGACTCGAGGCTGGAGACTGGAGACCTCGAGGCACGGCTGCTGCTGCTGCCGTTGCTGCTGCTGCTGCTGCTGCTGCTGGTTGTTAGTGTCGGAGGAGTTTGCCGTTGCAGTTGCCTCATGCTGTGGCGCTATGCAGCGATTATGGCAACGGATTAACTTCCTCTTTTGGTTGCTGCTTGTTGTTGCTGTTGTTGTTGTTGTTATTGTTGTGCTTACAATGGTGTCACTGCTGCTGCTCTTGCTGCTGTTGTTGTTGTTGTTGCCGCCGTCGCTGCAACTGCCGCAGTTGGCACCACCCGCTGCCACTTTGTGCCGTGGCCCTTTGTTGACTGCTGCTGCTGCTGCTGCTGCTGCTGATGATGATTATACCGATTGCCGCATAAAACGAGCCACATTAACCACATGACACACATAGTTAATAATAATACTTATTATGTAGACGATTATTAGCCCGTTGCTCACTCCGTGCCAATATTGCCCGCCGCCGTATTAGGCGTGAATTGGACGCTCGGCCGTGCTTATCGCACGCACTTTCGATTCCGTTTGCTCGAGCCATTTGAGGAGCGATAAGAAAGCTAATGAAAGGAAAGCACACACTGGCCACTCGCAGGCCGAGGGGCAGGCGATGAGGCTGCTCACGCCTCATGCCTAGAAGTATACTTTGCCATGGACTTATCGATCTGCCAATAACTATCTATCGATGTCGAAACGGTTTCGACTACTCTTCAGTTGCCTTGCCTAGCTGGAGTATCGCATTGAGCCATCGTCACAGCACGGAGCGAGGGTTAGATCTCTGGAAGGCAGGGCAAGGAATGGTAAACTAATTGAGGGAGCGCAATCTGTTTGCTTTATTGGGCTCTCTATATCTGAATATAAAGTTCAAACCAGACTAGAATAGCTGCAGACTGTGCGTAGTTCAGCATAAGCTTCATCTATCGAAGCATTAAAAAGAAAGACGTTTTCTGAAATATGTCATTATATCATAAATCATTGCATTTTTCCCACATATATTGAAGTCTATCTAAACAGCTGGATACCTCGACACCTCGATCTTCACTTTCTCCATTAATATCATAAAATTATTAATTTATAAAACACAGTAAATAATTTGAAGAAAAAGTATATTTGATAAATATATACTTTATATTCCAAAAGGGAATCTCTGCAAAGTTTTTTCTTTTAGCTAAACAAAAATTGATGCTGTCCCAAGAGTTTTGCTTAAAATATAAATAGATTATAAATTAGATATAAATAATTGGTATTCACTGTCAATAAATCCATTAATATATCATCTATATACATCCATAGATCATGATATACTCATCCATCAGTATTCTAAGTAAATTTGCTAATAATAATAAAACGAAACAGAATCTCGTTTCATATTCTCTTTCTTTTTATAAAATTTATATGTATTATTATTATTATTATATTATTTATAATTATTAATTTTAATGAAAAATATTTAGTTTTTCTATAAGTGAATTATTAAAAATCAATTGAATATGAAATAAATATATTAGAAATCTATCCATATAAAAATAATATAGAGTAAATAAATACGAAAATAAATCGCTTCATGTTTATTATATATAATTTGTTAAATATCTAAAAATTTGCATATTATTCAAATTAGTTCATTTTAATATTTTTATATATTTTGCCATTTTTAGAAATAATTAAATTTAAGTACCAATTTAAAATTGTATATATCTAAAAAATTAAATATAAACAAAATGAAAATTAACTTTCGCACTCGGCAATTTGTGAATGGCTCAAATTGTAGAGATCAATTGTATGTGAATTGTTTGATCTTGTGCGGGACTCGATTTCACAGATCACAAGGCACAGTCGAGCCTAATCGCAATGTGCGTGTGTAAAAGTCACGATTTACGGCAACATAGGGAGAAGAGAGAAGATGTTGCCAGCGACACTTGATCCTTTTGTGGGCTGTGTCTATCGCTATCTTTGTCTCGCTGGGCATCTTCATCTTCATCTGTTTCTGCTGCGTCTTCTTCTGCTTCTTCTTTTGGCCGCAATTTATCACATGCCACTTGTAGCCGGATTTTGATCTAATAAAAACTGTCAAAACGTTTGCAGGACGCTGGGAAAATATTTACACGGCTCACAAAGGGCCAACATACACAAACATCATCCACTAGCCAGCAGGTGAGTGAGTGTGAGCGAGAGAGTGGCAGAGGGAGAGAGAGTGTGAGAGAGACACTCAGGGACAGGGTAAAACAGTTAGAGCTAGACAATAGCAACAGGATCAAGGATGCTGCACAGCCGCACAGCCGCACAGCGGCACAGCGGCAGGTCGTTCGAGACTTGGGCGGTATGACACATCAGGAATTTAGACATTAAAGGATCTGTCCAAATGGCAATGACAGTGGCTAGGGAGTCGGGGCCCGGTTTGGGTGTTCACCACAGGCTGGTCGCCTTCGGCTACGTATTGAAAAGATGAAAGTGAATTTCATTGCCGTGTAAAAAAGAAGGCAAAAGAATGCAGCATCGGTCAATTGAAATGAAATGAGCGACCGCTGGGAAATCGAAACGGACTGAGGGACACACACATACACACACACACATATATATATATCTAGAGAGAGAGAGAGAGAGAGAGAAGGCTCTCGATTTGGCTCTGGTTCTGGGCGGCCCCTGCACGTTTAGCTATTTTTATGGAGTTCCATGGAATTATCGCTCACTCCGCTTCGCTCTCCCGATCTCCCAAACGTTTCTATTAACACATTGTTGGACGGGGCAGCAGTTCCTCTGTATCTCATATAGATAACTATATACATACATATATATACTTGTAATTCTCTTGGCTGATTCGTATTGTAGTTCGGTTTGTTTTATACTTTGCCGACAGCATTTGCCGCTGGGAAAAGTGAAACGCTGTCAACGCCGACGCCAAAATATGTCCCGATCGAATTTTCCAAAAAAAAAAAAAAAAAAAAAAAAAAAAAAAAAAAAAAAAAGAATGAAGAAAACCCAAACATTTCTTTTGGCACTGCTGCAGAGATGTGCGATGATTCGTGACTATTTCCTGTGCCCATATTTCAATGTCAATGACTCGCTGGACTCGCGCATTGCATAAGCTGCCCCCGAACAAAAGCGTAAAATATAAAATATATACATATATATATATATATATATATATATATAAAAGCTGACCATAAACCGAATGCGAAATGCGGAGACTTGACCTTGTCGTCGGCTCATATTCAAAAGAGATTAGCCAAAAGGTTTTGCACAAACATTCTTTGGCCATCGTTATTGCAGGCATTTAAAGCGCTAAATATGTGATTTATGGGCGTTATGTGATTAGATGCCATCATCTGCTGATATAAAGCGGCTCCAACACACACACACACACACACACACATTTATGCAACAGCAGCTGCCAGCTGGGAACGGGGAATCGGAATGGGCCAGTCAACAGCTTAACTGTTGCCACAGATCTTAACTTGCTCACAGTTTACTCTTCATACATATATATATACGTATCTTTATCTGCCAACTCGGATATATAATATTGTATATGTAGACTTCTGTTTGGATCATCGTTAGAGAAGGTCAAATATTATATGTAATCATGAAGATCTAGGAGATATTCAAGGCTTTCGACTTGCCAAACTTTTGATCTCAAACTCTATTCAAAATTTCAACTCTCTGGCATGTGAAATACAAGCATTTCCAAGATGTAGTTAAAAATATATATATATATATATATATTCGCCGTAGCCCTAGTAGATATATCGAGCAAGTTTTTATGACCTAACAGACAAGGATTCTATATACACGGATTATTATATTATATTATATAAATAGACAAACTAGTTTCTATATCCATTCACGGAACTTAATTGAGTATATATTGGCTGGTGTCGTGGAGTGCCAATACACTCCTTTTACTTTCATGAATGAGTATAGAAATAAGCTCGCCTTGCTCACATATTATATATTGCACTTTAAATAATTTAGCTAATTAATTATGTGAGTTTTTTATGATGTCATTTATTCATTAATATAATGTTAAATTATTTATATAAAATTAAGAATAGTTTATGAATTTGTCAACTGAAGCCTTCGGCTTGATTTTGTTATTCATTAGAATTACTTTAATTTATTTAGATGAAATAATAAGTCATATACAGACATAACTAAATTCCTTCCTTAAAAGTTCAACTGGATTTGAATATATTAAAATCTGTAAAAATGATTATTAATATATATATTATAAGTGCCTCCACTTTAAGCACTACATCGAACAACATCTTCAGCTTTCTTTGGCACCTGCTGAGCCTTCGTTAAACACAGTTGCAATTGTTGCATAATAGCAGGTGAAGCATTACTAAACTACCCACAGACACATAGAGACTCCTTGCTCCCTGTGCGCCCCTCCTCCGGCTGGCTGCTCGGGCTAATGAAGAGCTGTAGCACATAAGCTCATATTTAATGGCATAATGTGCTTAATTTGTGCCTGGATTATAGTCAAACTCATAGACAGACAATGTCAACAATGTCTGATGTAAGTCGGGGTGCATGGGTGCGCGTGGGCGTGGTCTTGTGTGAGCTCAACGGAGCGCTCTTGACTTAACAAGCTCTGCCGGCTGAGGGCAGCGAGCAGAGATTTGCTTCGCTGGTTCGCTTTGCGCTGGCTTTTGTTATTGTTATGAATAAGTTAATAATACGGCGGAAGGCGGCCTTTGTCGTGCCTCGACTGATCTACCTCGCCCGCAGCGCAGGCAGCGCTTATTAAATGATTGAAGCCTTTTGTGGCGAGCCGTGAGTCTTTTTTTGGCCAGCCATAAAAAGGTGGAAACTTTTCACAGCGTCGAAGGCGACCACCATCAATAACTGACCACAACGAGCTGCACACCGGGACGAGCAGGCAGACAGAGAGACAGACAGACAGAGAGACTGGCAAGCAAGCAGGCAGGCAGGCAGGCAGGCAGGCAGTGAGGCAGTCAGGCGGACCAACGGACAGACAGCCAGTCGACCCGGCAACAATATTTATGATTTGTTAAGCAAGCGGCAGTCAAACGTGCGAAAGGATAATCACAAGCGCCTGCTGGCACGCCCCCTCAGCCACCAACCATAAGCGACTGCAGTCGAACGAACCATGAAACTGGCTCCACACTCTGCAGCCCGCCCCCGCCATGCCACGCCACTCCACTCCACACCAGTCCAGTCGAGTCCAAACTCTGGCATCAGTTCCAGTTCCATCAACATGGCTAGCGTCGTGTGTGAGACATTTCCAAATTGAGTCAATGACTTTTATTTTTATGGCTCTCTCTCTCTCTTTCTCACTCTCTCTCTCTCGGCCGTGGACCATCAGCATCATCCATATCCATATGCATATGCATATCGTTGCAGATGTGGTGAATCCAGGCCAGCAGGAGTCACGGAGGCATGCCAAATGATGGGAACAGCAGATGGAGCCGTGGAGCGGTACACTGGAACGGCGCTGCGTTTTATTGCCATGCGAATTGAGCTATTAGCCAAGTGTATAGCTGAGATAATCCAAACAGCCACAGATGAGCTACGATTAAGCGCAACAGAAACTTCAGCTGCTGCCCGCGTCGAGCATAATCATAATCATCATCATAATCATCGTAATAAAAGCTTTTAGAACATATATGACCTATCAATTTGCCAATACGATAAGGTGGATCAGCTAGGAGATGATGCGATACGATATGTGATACATGATCTATATAGTTCATATACATATTTATAAATAAGAATAGTAACATGTTTAAATGCAATAAGTTCACGAATATGGAGGGTAATACGAGTATGTATGAATAGTATTAATAAATGCATTTCAGATATACGATAGTACAAGTCTTAAGAAAAAGAAAGAAAACGGAATACGATCAGTAATCAGATTAATTATCTTGGATTTAATATTATCTAAAATTACTTATTATTATTATTATTATTTATACTGAATTTCAATATTAAGAGTCGATAATAAGTCAGTTCATCTGAACATTGATTGCATTAAAATATATATATTTTTTTTTACTAGATAATCGCTGCATATGCTTCATATGCTTACATATTGTCTTAGGATGCACCTTAACGAACTCCGGTATTTATGCTGATATTTCGATGTGATAAGCAATCGAGAAGGAGCAGAGATTCTAAAGGAAGGGTCTCTGACTAGGCCAAAAAATTGTGTTGAATTAGAGCTGATAGAGCGGATCCACCTTGACGGTTAATGATGGTATAGCTCCTGGTTTCGTGGTAGGAGGCAGCCCAAGCAGGAGGAGGCATTTGACTCATAGCCCAAGCTGGGGGAGACTTTGAAATTTATAAGAAACAACCTGACTGACGATGCCTACTCATCTCACACAAAAATAGCCTTTTTTCTATGATTTCTAACTTGGCACAGATCGATGCTCTTTTCGATAACAAGTAATATATCGATCATTAGAAATGAGTTCTTAAATAACCATTCCATCGATAGTCATTGGAAACTGGAGCATTTTATACTCCTGTGAAGTATCAATTCTTCAGTACGAGATCATTTCAAGAACTCTGTGCCCGCCCTGAACTTGATGTCTCACATAGGGATTATCGATAAAAAAAAAAAACTAAAAAAATAATCATCGTGATCTGGTCTCAGACCACCGGCGCAGCACTCTAATAAGTAACTCGGTTAGCTGGCAACTTTATCAAGTGCCTCGCCACCCCTTGTGTGGGCGTTAAAAGACAACAGGGAGAGGGAGAGAAAGAGACAACAATAGCAACAACAACAATAACAATAGAGCTCAGTTGAGTCAATGATCATCGCGCCACTCGTAAGCAATGGCAATAGACAGCAATTAAGCACTTCAGATGTGAACAAATCATAAAAATTCTAGAGTTGTTGTTGTTGTTGTTGCTGTTGTTGTTGTTGTTGCTGGTAGCAGCTGTCAAGGAGCAACAAGACAACAGCTGCCATTGGCAATGGGCGCTGGCTCGAGCGACGAGGCTCGGGATTTGTAATTTGGACAATGCATTGCCACTGAGAAGGGCTCGAGGGTCGGGCATTAATTGAGCCTGGACAGCAGCAGGATTAGCAGATGAATAAAATGATTGGCAAAGATGACAAGGAAAAGAAAGAGAAAGAGAGAGGCAGAGAGTGAGAGTGAGAGTGAGAAAGAGAGCGAGAGAGACGAGTGTTAACATGATCGGTGATCTGTGAAATTCCTGGCTTGCAATTCAATCAGCGACTTTATCAATGGCCTAGGCTGACTTTTTGGCGCTTGGCTCTGGATCTGGGTCTGGCTCTGGCTCTGGCTCTGGCTCTGACTCTGATTCTGTCTGTGGCTGTTGCTATTGTATTTTATTGATTGCCAGTTGATTGCTAACGTTGAGGAGGATCGCTCGATTGCAGCTCATTCGAATCGGCGCTTGGGCATCTGGCGGAATGGGCATTAAAAACGTTAACAAGCTGCGTAGCGCCGTCGGCGGCGTTAATGTCGAAACTGGCAAAGGAACGAACGTGTTTCTTAATGAAACAAAGCTTGAATTTTAAATGAGCATCATAAAGAACAATGAAAATGCAAGGCACAGCAACAGCAACAGCAAAAACAGCAACAACAATAACAACAACAACAACAACAACAAAGCAAAGGCGAATCAAAAGCCGAAGTGGTTCACAGCGACAGCGATATATAAAACAAAATAAAATAAAATAAAAAAAAAGCTCAGAAATGTTAAATAAACAATAAAAACAACAACAATAACAACAACTGCCCAACTTTGTCTCACCATTTACATACGAACACTCCCCCCCGTACCCTTTGCTCCCTCCTTAACCCAAATGCTGTCCAAAAGGAAAAACAAAACCACAACAATGCCGGTTGAGCAATAACAAGGAAACCAAAATTGACAGCAACACAGAACTTGACACAACAAATTCCAAATACACTACCCAACCTGAATGTTGAGAGAGACTATATTGCATATGTCAAGTCAATGTGGGCCTATGGGTCGTCAAATTGGATCAGCTGTATCAGCTGTATCATCATTTAAAAATTCCATATAGCTACTAAGAACAAACTCGAATACTCATCCACTCAAACAGAAATCCACGAAGAGCTGTGAGTTCCTTGGATACATCAGCAGATTTCTAGGTTATCCAAACCCATATCAATCGTATAGGCAGGCACACCTACACCCCTAGCCATCAACTTAATTAACAACTGTACAATCTCTTTTTATCGAATCTATCCTATCTATCATCTATATATTCCTAAAATATTTCTACTCACTAGATATTATATATCGCTGCGATTGAAATTTATGGTAAACAAAAAATAAATAAATAAATACATAAATAAATAAATAAATATAAATAAATAAAAAAAATAGTAATAATAAAATATCAAATAACCATAAAAAAATGAAATGAAAATGAAAAATGAAAATGAAAAAATGAATTTTAATTCATCATACTGAAAAATAAGATATATATCACTTTTATTAATTTTAATTTTCAACTTTGTTAAAACATAAAAAAAAAAAATACAAAAAAAAAAAACCAGAAAAGTCAAGTTTCATTCCAAATAAAAGTAAAGTAATGAAATGGAATTCAATCTATTGTAAAAATGATTATAATTAAAAAATAATTCACTAAAAAAAAAGAAAAAGGTCATTAAAATTAATTCATTTAAAACTTTGTTGCACTTAATTAATTAAAAGTTTAATCAAATAACTAACTGAAAATCCAAAAAGATTAACTAAAATAAATAAATTTTTAACAAATTAAGCAGTCTAGTTAAAATTATTAAAAAAAATACTTAAACAAGTTAAAATTAAAAATATTTAAATTTATAAAAAAAAAAATTAAATTAAATTTGAATTTGACTTTATTCGGCTACACCTATATTAAGATTACATCAGAATGAATAAGCCAAAATAAAAATTTTAAAAGTACATATTCGAAAATAAGTTTAAATATTTAAATAAATATATGTAAATATACAAAATGATGCTAATTAATCGAAAAATGATCATATTGTATACAAAATGTAAATAAATAGAACTGAAGTTAAATAAACAAACCAACAAAATTCGGATAGCATATTTTGATAATAGATTAATATAAAATACCTATATGTATTGAGATTCTTTATGTATTGGGGATTCTTTTATTTATATTTTTTGTAAATATTTAATTTTTGATATGTGTTTATTTATTTCACTAAAGTCTTAGCGCCGGTTGATGAGATATAAAACTTGTAGACTTAAAAGCGAAAGTAAAATCCGTTCAAGTGTTTTCAAATATTGTCAGAGGCGCATGCTGCATGAGAAAATTGTGAAGCTCTTGGCGAGTGTATTAAATGATAATCATGTGGTTGGGATGTAAAAGTTGCCGTCGCGGCTTAAAGGATCACAAATGATTTTGCGGTCAAAGATGAAATGAAAGGCGAACAGCGACCGCGCGGGCGGCAGGGGCCAGGCGACGCCGATGGGGTAAGGTGGGAGGGTCGGCGAGGGGGGGGGGGAGGTGTCGGTTCTGTACGATGGCGGCAAAGGTGCCTGAAACGTTTCGGTGGTTTTTTGGTGCTGGCCATAATTGGTGCTCATCTTAATGGCATTAAAATTGCATTATCGCTGTATTTATTGAAACGGTTTGTTTTAACAAGATTAACTCGATGATACCGCCGAAGCGAACCAGCAATCGAGACAGGCCCCAAAATGATTAACAGCCAAAGCCGGTGAGCTCCGGCAGGCAACAGAACAGTGCAAGAGAGAGAGAGAGAGAGAGAGAGTGAGCGAGGGAAAGAGAAACAGAGAAGAAAAAAATACAAATAAATAAATAAAAAGTCAAAGTGAAAATCGCGTTAAATGCGTTGTTGTTGTTGTTTGTTCTTTGATTGGCTTGGTTGTTGTTGTTGTTGTTGGGGCGGTCGTAAAAATATTTATAACATAATTCCATATCATTTAATTTAGATGATTAGATTCAATATGCCGGCCATTTACGTATGCACAGCAGCCCCAAGTAGCTAGCAGATACATTTGTATCTGTATCTTGAAGTCATGTCATCCGATATCTGTGTAGCTCCATTTATCAAAGGCGCGACCGTTGGCATTGGCGCTCGCGTTGGCGTTGCCGTTCGCACTGGCGTTGGCGTTGGCGTCGGCGTCAGCGTCAGCGTCAGCGTCAGCGTCGGCATTTGCCATTGTTGCCATACAAATCAGTAGCGATTGTTGTTGCTGCGTTTGCTTTGTGCTGCGTTTAGTTATTGAAATTGATTAACCCATTGAATGGGCAGCGACTATGGCTGCTGCTTTACAGCGCCCATTAATATAATTGGACACATGTATTCAATGCGTAGCACAATAAATATCATAGCTATCCCCCGTAAACCGAACGTAAATCAAAGTAATAAGTGAACAATTTGCCAATGAGTCATTCAATAATGTCGCTCAGCTGGTGTAGCTGTAAATCTCATACAGTTGAATATAGTTGGCTGTGATTGAGCAAGAAGAAGCTTCAGGCGCAATGGCTAGAGATCAATGGCAAAAGCTGTTTGGCTTTTGTTTCCATTTCAATTTTACTATTTTTTATTGTTTTTATTTGTTTATAGATTACATTTCTGAAAGTTATTTGAGCCAATTTCATGCATCTGTTAATTAGTCTACATTATGCGATCAACACTGCAAAGAGCAGCAGGTGCAGTTCAAGCTGTGAGAGCGGAGATATATGCTTCCACTTCTATCTGAGCCTAATATTGAATTTCTGCAACAAAAGCAGAAAAACAATCGCAGCTAAAGGCCTGAGCAAGCACTTGTTGAACTCTGAAAGTTTATTCTTATTTAGGTCCGAGCTGGACCTCATAAAAAGTGTCGAAATGATACAGTATATATACTCGTAAAATTAAAAAAAAAACAAATGTTTTTGTGTGTGTGTGTGTGTTTTTTTTAAATATTATAATATACTTATATCAATTATTATTATTTTATTTATTTATTTATTTTATTTTTATTTATTTTATTTTTATTTATTTTCAAATATATAAAAGCAATTCCATATAGTAAAAAAAAATATTATTGTATTTTCCATATTTTGTATTTTATTTTATTTTTATTGTTTTATTTTATTTAAATGAGTCGAAATAACAGTATATATAATATATAAAAACAATTCTATAAAATTAAAAAAATATAATATATACTATATTTTGTATTTATTTTTTATATACTTTTTTAATGCATGAAAACTATTTGGTGCAGCAGCTAATAATTGCTCTGAGCTTAAGCTCTATTGATATAGCCTTTTTTTATGTCATTCTCATTCGCTGTTAGTGCACTCATAGGTATACAATAGGGCAATACCTACATATATTATCACCTTCGCTTATACTTAGCTTTGCCTGTACGACAATCAGAAGACGACATTCAATTAATAAATGAGAAGCTAAGTTAAATCGTACTTTTATTATTTTTTGCCTTCGTCAATAATTGGAATCAGAAAAATAAAAACTCATCAGATTTTAGCAGATAACAAAATTTGATAGAATATTATATACATTGATTCATATTGAATATATTTTAAATGTTTATTACAATTATAAACCTGAATAATCTAGCAACAATTTGGTCTGAGCTTCGCCTCTTCAGAATATTAACTAATGCATCTAAGCTCCTTAGTAGCGCTCTTTCCAGGAATGCAGATGTGGAGAATCCGAACTTTTTATATAATTACTTAGCAAAATGTGAATGCATGCTCTTCTCTTATGACTCTTAAGATTTGTTAATAATATTTTATATTTATTTTTTAAAACTTGTGTTTGTAGTATTCTTACAAATTAATAATAAATAAAAAATTAAATAAATACATAAATTAAAAACACTTGTACTACATTTATATATTACATAATACATTGCAGGCTTATTCGATCTGGATATGTTTAGGAAGTTGGTCCTGATATGATATTTTCAGTTTGTCAAAGAGACTCTGTTAATTCGATGCTGCTTGTTGACTTGGACATTCTATTATTTGCTTATTCTACTATTTTCTATAATAGTTCGATAGATTCCTCTGCGAAGCAGAGTTCGTTATATTATTAGACCACGCCTAACTCTTTTAGTAAACAGATTAGCTGTCTTTGATTTATAGATTTATAAAATAAATTTATATAAAAAAATTATAGCAATAAAATTCAGAACTATTCTCTTCTATGCTTCTTCACAAAAGTGTAATGAGTATATTGGTTTTGTGCAATGTCCATCTTGCAGTCCCTGCATTTCCACCTCCATTGAATCTAGAGACTAGGCCATCCGCGAATTCTGAAGAGAAAAGTTTTTTTCCGATCTGCCCCCTAGGAAATGGTTCTGGCAGCATTTGGAAGAGAGTTTGGCGGTCTATAACGCCGAGCTGCATTATTTTTACTATAATTATTTTTTTTTTTTTATAAGCTTTTTTCCATTATTTGTATTTAATTATATTTGTATAATACTATATAAGAAATAAAATAATACATATATGTATTTAATTGAATTTCAGTCTTTGACTCACTAACAAGGTGAATTCATATATAGGTATGTGTATATTCAGGATATGTGTATTTTTGGTTGCTTGGCAGCAATTAATACAGATTGGCATCTGATCAGATGATGCGTTTGTGCATTCCGAGAAATTGAGAGCCGCTAAACCACTTGGGGCAACTTCCTTGAGATAGGCGCTTGCGCCACATAGCACCAAATACATGTGTATGTATATGGATATGGAAAGAAAAAAGAATAATGAAAAAACTCATCGATGATCCAATCCCAGATCGCTGGCCAAACAACCCTTAGACAAAAAGTGCCGCGCGCCTTTCCCAGAATCGCGCATAATTATTATTTATGCATACAAATTAAACGGTGCAAAATATTTGCGAAAATCCGCTCAGAGTGCTTATTTATAGCATTCTGCAAAGGTTCCGCTCCTCTCGCTCGTTGAGTAAAAATATGTATTTCACCATCGCATTCAATAGCTATCAAAAATATTCGCCAGATAAGGCAGGAGCTGAGAACTGCAAGCCAAATGAGTTTTACTTCGATTTGAACAAAAACTTGTGAAATGATTGTAAAATAAATATATGTATATGTATGTGAATGATATATGTATATATAATCTTAGTTTGTCTTAAGCTAATTGCAATTGAACTAGCTGAAAGCAAGTGTAGATAATTATACAAATACATATAAATAACTGAAGTTCAGTTAGCTTTTACTAGTTGACAGAAATGATAATAAAATTTAAAAAAAAATATATATATATATATTTTTATTTTCAAGTTATCAATAAGCTGTCAAGCTGAAAGCAATGGTAGATAGTTAACCATATATGGGCAATTCTCTAGTGGCGAATGTGACATTCGTACGTATTTGAGATTTAAAAAAACGAATGCTAAAATATTTTTTTAGTTTAACGAGTAGTGAATTCTTTCGCTCTTGATTAGCTCTATAGTTGGTGCTAAATCTGATTTTATGCAAATGTTAGCTTTTTATTTTTAATCAGGGTCGAAGGTGACGTGTCGAATGGGACATTTTTTCCACCATAAGTTTTTTTTTTTTTTTTTTAACTTTTTAGTAATTGTACATGAATAAAAGCATTAGCAATGATTTTCAATATATTCAATTTATTAATTATAATAAAATAGAGAAAATTCGAAGTATCATATTTCATTGCATAGTGTCTCAATAATAAGAACAAAATGTGCAATAGATATGCTCAAAACAGATTTTTTGAACTTATTCGGGTTTGTGTCTCAATATTTCGAGATGTATTATGATAAAATGTAAAATGGGTTTATATTAGTTAAATTTGATGGATTAGTTATAAGAAATATGTTAGCAGAACATGCTTTCATTGACTTTAAATATTTTGGCTGCAGTTGACCTTTCTGGAGAAATGCTCATATGTATATTAAATTAAGATCTCCATCTTAAAGTATTCACAAGAGGCTCAGCTGAAAGCATACATATACAATGATAATAAAATAAAGTAAATATAAATATATATCAAGTTACATTAGTTTTATCCAAAACTAGCTAAAAGGTGTCATAATTAGGCTAAATGTTAAGGAAAAGGGATGAATACAAAAGGGACCATAACCAAATTCGAAATGCTTTAAATAAAACACGAATCTATGTTTAAAATTTGTTCACTCTAGCTCTAAACATGTAAGAGATATATAATTTGATAGCTGATTTTCGATAGGGGTTTTAATCCATATATAAATATATTTCCAGCCAAGTTATTTTTATCTATAACTAACTACAAGCTGACACAATCATATTTAATCAGTATATTTATCTATAGCTAGGTAATAAAACAAATAAATATATCTCGAGCTATGTTAACTTTATCTAAAACTATTAGCCGTAATAGGCGAGCTCTACCTCACATTGAAATCCACTTGGCAACAGAGTTGACCTACAGTTCTACTTTATTGCGGGTGATTAAACCTATCAATTGCAAAAGAAATCCCCATTAAATCTATAGAATTAGTAAATTTGTGAAATATATGATATAGGATTAGATTGGATGACGCACATATAACAATTAGGGACAGTTCATGAAGAGCTTATCGATAAGCGGCGATTGACGACGATTGCTTTGCCTCAGTTATTTCATTGTGATTAAATATTAATTCCATACACCATAAATTAAATGACAAATGACTTAATTAAACAATAGTCGAGCCCCCATTCGGGGGGGGGGGGGGGGGGGGGGGGTGTGCTCCAGCAACATGATAAGAGCTCAGCATGTATATAGATTTGCTTTTATTTGTATTTGATTTGCATCATCAATATAACTAAATACACGTAGATTGCAGTAAACCTGAATGAGTCAGTGGCTAATGCCGCTGTAGGTCGGCAATTGAACCGCCTAGCGTCGCTACCGTCACCCCTACCGGCGCCCCTACCGGCACCGCCAGCGGCACACTTCGCTGCGCAATCTCATTTCAGCCTATCTGTTGACTGTGCTTCCACTATTCTGCCGTCGCGTGCCTTGACGTCATTGCCGGCTCAATCAAAGGTCGAAATTCTATTGAAAGTCATGGCGTAGGCATTCGCATACCGTGAAACGTCTTAATCATGTACTGGCAATTTCGACTTCGACATTTCTCTCTTATATCTATATATGTACATTGATGTGCATATGCATATATTTATTTTTCAGAATTCAAGCGGGTTTTTAGCTGGCAAAATCTTTTCATTTCCACGTATGGCATGCATATGCCATTTGTCTCGCTTGTCGGGTGCTTGTGAAATTCTTGGGGTTTTACTTGTTTTACTTGAATTAAGTGATCTTAGATAAGGCATTACCTAACACTTCGGATTGCAGCTTGCTAAATAGTGTTCAGCTATGTAGTATTTGTCATAGCACCTGGTGCTTTTTTTATTTTGTTGTACTAGGTTAGGATTTTCCACGCAAAAAAAAAAAAAAAAAAAAAACAAGTAAGAAAGCTCCAGTCGAGACTGCTCGACTAGGAGATACCCTGAACCCTCCAAGCTGATATTCTAATCATTCTGCACTTCTTTTATGCACACATACATACACATGCATCCACACGCACGCATAAGCCTGCGCTCTGCTAACTGCGCAGTAAGCAGCGACTGCGCTTGGGCTGCGCTGCAATGTGGGCAATATCATGAGAATTTATTTGTTAAATAATTTCTTTTGTAGACATACGATCTTAATGAAACTTTTAGAGCGTAGTCATATGGTGAATATGTGTGTATATTCCAAAGCCCAAGTCTCTAGTATTTGAAATACGCTTTTTACAAAAGTGAGGGTGAGGGGGTGAATTTAAGGGTGGGGGGTAAATTTTAACAAAAACCGAAATTGTATAAATTGCATATAAGCATACATTAAAAATTTGGAGACTCTAGCAATAAGGGTGTAGAAGATATAATTTTATAACTGCTTTTCGATAAGGGTTTTTATCGATAAAAAAAGATCGGGATGGGTTATCGATTTTTAATGATAAACTTGATATGCGCGCTGTAATTACGGACATTTAAAAAAAAATTTGAAGTCTCTAGCTCTTATATCTTCTGAAATCGACGCGTTCATACATACGGACGGACGGACGGACGGACGGACGGACGGACGGACGGACGGACGGACAGACAGACGGACAGGGCCAAATCGACTCAGCTCGTCGCCCTGATCAAGAATATATATACTTTGTGGGGTCTGCCACGCCTCCTTCTGCCTGTTACATACTTTTAACAAAACCATTATACCCTGATTTCCCATTTTCAATGGGTTCAGGGTATAAAAAAAAAAAAAAGTTATTGTGTGTACTTCCACATATACATATCTCTCTGAATAAATATATTAGCTGATCCGTATCGTATCTTGGCATGGGAGAACTTGTCTCAGCACGATTAAAATATTATTGTGAAATTACTGAAGCTCTGATAACTGAAAGTTCATTCGACAAGTTGTTGCTGATAGCTGTTTCCCAACTTGCTCATACAACAGAGCAACATAATCTATTTTTGTTTGCTGCCTAATTGAGTTTAATAAACAATATCATGAAATAACTGTGAAGAAATCAATTATTATAGATATTGTTTATGCCCGATGAATGGCCAATATGTACCTGTAGAGATTGGAGTGAATTAATATATACTATATACTAAAATGTATATTTGATATTCTCTATGACATTATGTTCACAGTTGCGAATCGCTGAAAATGTAAGGCTCAAGAGACTATCTGTTATCACACTTTGCATGTTGTCGTAACTCTTAATTATTGTAGATTATCAGCTTAGGTCATCTCCTATCTATACGTGTGTGATCTGAGTAAAAAATGTACTCCTTATCAACTTTTCTTTATCAAATGCTAGATTAACATTAATCATTGCATTTGTTCAGCCTGAACTCATAAGCCCATTGAAAATGGAATATCGCTATAATTGTGTTGCTAAACTGTAAGTAATTGGCAAAAGGAGGCGTGGCAGACCTCAAATATTTGTTGTGACATGTTTGTTGTTATAGCTCTCTTTATATATAGATCTGTATATATATACATAAGTATATTTGTTTCGACTAACTACTAACTTCGTTAAAATTAAATCTAGTTTATAAGGTATTTTATTGATTGATTTTTATTAAATTTTACATAGAAGGTCAATAGCACATATGGGCAGTTTGTGGAGTTGTTTGAATTAAAAAAAAAAAAAAAAAAAAACGGAAATATCTAAAATAGAATATGTCGATCACATGGTCAACATTTCACTTCGATCCGTACATAAAAACAAAAGTTAGTGAGTAAAATGTTTGATCGGTCAGCAAAATCACGTCTCGAGTTTAGCGTAGAGCATACGAATTTTTGCGACACTTCCACTCAAAAATTGGATTGTCAATTAAATTACGTTTGACTTATCGTTCTGTATTCAGTAGTCTTAATAGTAGAAAGTTATGCATTAACTGAGGTTATTCCAATATTTATTTTTGGCAATTTTATTTATATATAAAGTACGCAGAAATTTTAAGCTCTTCATATTTCTCCCAGTCAGTGTTCACATTATTTGTTTATTTATTGATTTATTAAGAATGTTGACAAATATATAGTTAACTTAAAAATAAAACAATTAAAAAATATATACAAATATATATATACTATTGCCTATACTGGCTAAGGAAAACAAACTTTTCAATAATAACCACCAACCTGGGGCTCCCAAGTTCTCTCTTTATATAAACGGAACCTCAGTTCCATTTAGAGTATCGTTGGTAAACCTTTTGATTATCTATAAAACTAGTTAGTTCCTGCTCCTAAGCTATAAGAGATGTGAGAGATGCGCAAGAGATTAAAGCTAGCAATCGTCTTTGAGCGATTTCTCACACTTTATAATATTGATATTAATACAACGAATTTGAAGACAACTTTTTGCAACCCTGAGTTGTCTAGTTGATCAGGAATATATAGAGCACACCTCCAGTTTATTCATATTCAATATGTTCAGGGCATTAAATCGCTATTAAATTGTAAAAAAAAAAAAAAAAAGAAAAATGAAATTCTGCTCCATAACAATGTGGATCAATCTTGATTGATTCATTATTATTAGAACTACTCTTCATTATTATTATTATGATTATTATATAGAAATATTGATATGATGTTAACTATGATCTCCACTTGATCATCTTGCATATTCAGACTGTCTGCCCTGTCAGTCTGTCTTTCCAATAAATTGAGAGATAAATGCAAATATATATATTTTGCTCTTAACATTAATTTCAACTTTAGTTCACTTTATCTGAGCTGACTTGAGTTGAGCTGATTTTGCTTTCGATCAGTTAACAATATTTTATGTGCTTCACTGTCATGCCAAAACAATCTTAATTATGTAAAAACTGTGTCTGTTTGTCTCCCAGGCAATTTGTGGATGCTCGAAGAAGGTGTCAAATAATTTCAGTTTTTTAGTGTGGCTCCATTCATACGTCCGTCCGTCCGTTCGTCCGACTGGCCATTGAAATCAGTGAGTCAAATTTTTTTATGATGAGTCGTGGCGATCGACCGGCTAATCAATTGAAATTTTATTTCTGGTTATACTTGAGGGCAACTTTGTTGGCAACGAAACTGGCTGTTGTTGTTGTTGTTGTTGCCCGTTTGTTGGTGCCTGTTTGTTGTTTCTGTTGTTGTGCTACTGTGTTCATTCATGCGTGGAGCGCTGCCGCTGCCGCTGCTGCTGCTGATGCTGATGCTGGGTGCCCCACGTCGCCAATTTGGGGCATTTTGTAGGTCAGGTTGGCAACATTAGTGACGTCATTAACGTTGTAGCGCGCGTGCAGAGCATCTTCATCTTTATCTTCAGCGTCTACATTGCCTCGGACATGGTCTTGGGACCTGGGCCAGCTCTTTGGATTTCGGATATACACACTTCACTCTTCACTCTTCACTCTCTCACTCGCTCTCTCTCGCTCTCGTAGATTGTGGCGTCATCGCCATTGTGCATGACGCATGGGAGCAATTTTATTGATGTTGTTGCTATATTTTGCTTTAGCTTATGCCGCTGATTTTTGCGTAGGTCGTTGAAGCTCTAATTGGGTTATTAGGAAATGATTTGGTGCCGACGACGACGACGACGACGACGACGACGGCGACGACGACGCGACGTTTGATTTATTTTTGGTTTTTGCCATGGCATTAATTAGCTGGGCAAGGGCTCTGCCAGCGACCTGGCAGGTGATTAGCGCGGCTCACTGCTCCCAGCTCGCTGCTGCTGCTCCATATTGATCCACGCATCTATCTCTGTATCTCTGGCCACCTACATGGAATCTGGAAATCAGCGCTCCACGCTGAGCTCCTTATCGGCTGATTCATCGTAGCACGTTAACTAATTGATTCATATTGATAAGTAACGCTGCAATCTCCCAGTCCCTCCCCCCCCAGCTGCCCTAGGTGGCAACCCTTAAACAGAGCTAGTTCAGCCAACGCCTATGCTCATATATTAAAGCCATTGCAGCACATTGGGCCTTAGCCGCTGTTCATCTCGCTTGTGTCACTGGCATGTGTCATCGCCGCGTCGCCATGTGGGGGCTCAATTATGCGTGGACACAGACTGTATCCACATCCACATACCCATATCCATATCCATATCCATATCCATATGCATATGCAGACCGAGCGAGGTTCAAAAACCTTTGGGCTTTGCAAAATAAATGCAAAACTAACACTCGCTGCGCCCAGAGCCCAGTCGCAGTCCGAGCTGCAGTTGTAGCCCCCAGTCTGCGGCTGTATCAAATTTGTTTAATTGTCTGAACGGCGGCGGCGGCTACGGCGGCATCTTGCTCGTGCGTTTCCTCTTCTTCATCAACATCTTTGGGTTCAACTTCAAGTTCTGCGTCTTACGTCTTGCCCAGACATGGATTCCTCAACATTGTAAGCGCTTTTGCTGCGTTGGCAGCTTGTCAACTTCTGCACCTTCATCTTCTACTCCAGCAGCAGCAGCAGCAGCAGCAGCTGCCGATGCCACTGGCACAACCACAGCCAATGCCACAGCCAGAGCCACTAGCTGTTGTTCCAGTTCTTGTGCTCCATTTGTTGTGCAAGTTGTTTGCGCTGTAAATCGATACATTTGCTCTGGCTACTTACAACAGTCTGTCCAAAAGGCGACCGACAACGACAACAACAGCAACAACAGCAACAGCAACAACAACATCAAAGACTCTTCAGACTCGGCTGCAGCTCTTCTTTTGGCTCACGAATGTGCGGCTGACGTGATTTTTGTGCGGCTTTGACGGTGGCCATTGCATACTTACAGCCAAAGTTGGACCCAACCAGCAGACAGCAGCGCAGCTTTCAACTGCGCCACAAACGAGCGCTTGCGAGGGCAGTTTGTTAAATTAGCACTGAGGAAATATAATCGAATAAAGGTGACTTTGGCTAATTTTTATTTATTTATTTTAAATTTATTTTTTTAATTAAAGTTACATTTTTTATTTGTCATATTAATTGAAATTCGGGACTCCAAAAATAAATTAAATAAAAGTGACTTTAGCTCTTTTATTAAAATTAAATTTTAAAATTAAATTTTCTATTTGCCACAAGCTTTTATTGAAATTTGGTAACCCATAAATAAATTTAATAAAAGTGACTTTGGCTAATTTTTATTTATTTATTTTTTTTTATTAAAATTAAATTTTGTATTCGCCCCAAATATTCATTGAAATTTGGTAACCCAAAAATAAATTAAATAAAAGTGACAAATATTCATTCAAATTAAAATAATTTAAAATTTCAAATATTTTCATATGATTTGCTTAAGCTACAAATTTATTATTATATATGTGTAATATATATATCAAAATTTAAATAATTAAAAGAGATTTGTAATTAATATAAAAGAAAGCGATTATTTTGTAATTAATTATTAATAATTAATAATTAATATTCAAAATTTAATAAAGAAAAGAAACAGCAAATTATATTGCAATATTAATAATAGTAAAAAAAAGTAATTTTTCAAATATAAATATTTACTTTATTAGCAGTAATAATAACAATAATATAAAATTTGAAAAAAAAAGCAAATTATTTTTTTAAATGATTTTCTTATCGTAAATTGCATGTTTCTATTTATAAATATAAATGTTATGTCATTATCACAATATAACAAAAATAATAAAGTAAAACTCAATAAAATTAAGAAAAATAAATATGTATTAACATTATTTTTGTATTATATTATTTTTTCATGTATATTTTTATTAAAAAAAAAGTTTTAAAAACAGTAATATTAAAAAATTCACATGGTATAATAAAAAATTATCTATATAAAGTATAAACATATAAAAACACGGAGTATTAAATTAATGAAATTAATTTAAAAATGAATAAAAATTAACAATTTTTTCTTTTTTTCACAAAGCTCATATATGTATTATATAAATTGAAAGACCAATATCTGAAATATTATGTTAATTTTACTACATGTTTTAATGTTACTATATATATCAATTTATAGTTGTATTAAGTTTATTTTTCATTATGTGTTTCCTTTTCAATTTTTTTTTTTTTAATTTAAAATTTAATAATTTTTAAATAAATATAATGAAATAAATAAATAAATAAAATATAATATAGTTCGAATCCCTACTCAAATACATTTAGTTCAATTGCAAGCAATTTGAAGCGTTGCCCATTGCATCGGCATCGGCATCGGCCTCGGCCTCGGCCAGCATGCCAGAGCTCTATACCTGTTCTATTTACCCGCTTTGGCAGATCATTAGCCTTCTTAAAGTGGCACATCAAATTACTACATGTGCTGCAGCTGCAGACGGCTGCGCAGAAGTACTACTTACTTAAAACAAAAAAAAAAAACAGAGATGAGAAATAAAAGAGTGAAGAAAAATAAATATGAACTCGCCAATGTCCATGGAAATGTCCATGAAAACGGTGAATGCAGCGACAACGCCAACTGCAACAACAACAACAACAACAACAGCAACAGCAACAACAACAACAACTGTGGGAGCCAGACTTGAACGGCCAGACGGAACTGAACCGAACCCGAACCTCATCGTAGGCGGCGACTGCGGCGACTGCTGCTGCTGCTGAGCCAAACAGTTTCCCTAGAGAAAATCGAACGTCTCCCGCTTGGCCTCTTGTCTCACTTGGCTGTTGGCTGTTGGCTATTGGCTCCAAGTTGCCGCCCAGCAGTCTCCACTCTGCAGTCTCCACACCCGCGCTCTGATTTCTGGGTCATATTTTGCCCAACTTGAAGTGCCAATTTGAGTGCCACAGTGACATTTGAAGCCGCCGCCGCCGCCGCCGCCGTCGCCGCCAACGTTGTCGTCCGCTGTTGTCGCAGCAGCAGCAGCAGCAGAGCCATATCCATAGCCATAGGCATAGGCAGAGGCACGACATGGTCAGGTTGTTTTAACAGCAAAACGCAGAGACGTTGCTTTATTTTTATGACCAGCCGTTGTTGCCGCATATGTAAATCAACTCGATGCGTATTAACTGTTTGCCTGCACGAGGCACGCCAGATGGAGCATGGGGTATGGGATATGGGGTATGGGGCATGGGGCACGCGGCAGCATCGCTTGACCATACGCCTGTCCGCCTGCATATATCATTGGTCAGTCAGTCAGTCAGCCAGTCAGTCATCCAGTCAGCCAGTCAGCCAGCCACTCGGCTATAGTCTATACCATTGTATATGGCACAGCGTCTGCGCGTACGTGTACGTGAAGAATCTTGAATTGCAATTTCAATAACGAGACACGAAACACTTTCAAGTCAACGCTGCAATCCGATGCCACTTGCACTTGAAGCTAAGCCCGAAAGTCAAACGCCAAATAACCGACAACAACAGCAACAACAGCAACAACTGCAGCAACATCTACAACAACAATTCTAAGCAGCTACAAGAGAAATTGACGCAAAACCAAACGAAAATTTGCCAACACATCTTTATTGACAGCAACAACAACATCAATAGCAACAACAACATCAACAGCAACAATAACAGGGAGTTGCCCTTATAGAGTGTAATTCGTAAATGCAGTTTGATATGCATATATGAGAGCTATAGCGTGAAGAACTGTAATAATCTATAATAATAAAATATTAATTATTGAGAGAACTACATATTAACTATAATATATGTAATATATATATGCTTAACTTAAATGCAATCGATCAATCGATTATGTGGGTAGCTGAACCTTTGATAATATTTTGCTTTAGCTATGCTTCTATTTATACTCACGAATTGAAATGAGTGCAGAAGCCTTGGCCTGTCCTTTCGGCTGTCCGTTCAATTGTCCGTTTATGCATCCGTCTATTCGATCGTGTGTCCATTTGTTTTTAGGTTTTATTTGCAATGTATACATACAGACATATATGCTTATATACTTATTGGTGCTCTTGTCGAATTGATAAATACTGTGATTTCATGTGCTACAAAGTGGATGCTTGAAATGTCGAAGAAGAAGATTTTGCACATACATATGTACATATATTTACGCCTATTCTGGGCTTGTCAAATCATAATAGTTTGAAACCTTCTAAAGTTATAGAGCTAACTAAATTAATCTAAAATTATTACTAGCGATAATTGATATATTATATAATTAAGTTGTAGTTGATACCCTCCATCAATGACCTAACAATAATTTTGAGCCTTCTTTATATAATTTTACTTTTTCAGATTTAAAATTACGCTATTATGCGCCCTTTATTCAAACTTACCAAACATACTTCATATAGACATACACATATTCGTACATGAAACATATTTTACATTCATTTCGATTGGCTTTGTGGCAACGGAGAAGGCTATCAGAAGGCTGCTATAAAGCACTCTCTGTACTTTCAGACGTGATCGTACATGATCGTAGCTTTCAGACATGCTCGTACTTGCGAGCACTTGACTATCAATATTTGTAGCTGTGGTAATAAAAGCTGAGCACTAAATGATGGACTAAAAATATTAGAACTCAGAGACCAATATCTACAATTTAGATGTAACATAACATTCATAAAATAACATAACATTAACAACAATATAGATTAATTTTAATATATATATATATATTTTTTTTTTCAAATAGTTTCCAAAATACTGGGTTTATCACTAAGATCTTTGTCTTTTTTTTTTTTTTTTTTTTTTTTTTACGGAGTTGTATATAATAATTCAAATAATATATAAAAATATATACATAAAAAATATAAAATAATATATATAAAAATATAAATAAAATAAATAAGAATAAATTTTTTGTACAAACATATATAGGTAAGTAAGCCAGCCACGCCTCCTCCTGCCCCTTACATACAAATGAACAAGCTGAACTCTTTTACATAATTTGTTGACTTTGCCTACGCAAATCGTCGCTTGCATGAATTCTACAATATTTGAATATCCATATTTGGCAAAAAAAGCACACACTCACACACATACTCACAGTAACAGTCACAGCGAATGCGATCGGAATGCCTGAACCTCAAGTGCTCTTCACTTGAACTGACCCACACAAACATTTTGCTGTTTGCTCTGCTCGACGCTGTTACGTGTTAGTGGGGCGCGAGAGTGGCGTGGTGGCAGTGGTGCCGGCGCCGGCGAGGGGTGGGGCGAGCGCTGGCATGCCATAGTCTTATTGAGTATATTTTTGGCAGCGCCGATCATGCCTGATGACGTCGTTAATGGCAAGGCGTGAGATGTCTTCGGCTTCGGCTTCGGTTTCAGTTTTGGGTTTGCTCTGCTCTGCTTTGGTTTGGCTGGTGGACTTTGCTTTCTTTGTTGGCGGCAGCGATTAATGGTGGAATATTTAAAACGGAAGTGTTTGCATGATGTGTAAGTTCATGCTGACAGACGGACGGACGACTGGAAAGACGGCCAAACGTTGAAGCTGAGAAAATTCACATGCGATGAGTTGGACTCTAAACTTGGAATTTGGCTCAGAGCTGTGTGTAAAAACGAGTCCATGAAAACTTATGCATGTATATGCAGTGTGAAACAGTCTCACTCTCTCTCTCTCGCTCTTGCTCTCTCTCGCTCTCACTCTTGCTCTCTCTTTTTCTCTCTCTCTCTCTCACACTCTTGCTCTCTCTCTCGCTCTCACTCTTGCTCTCTCTTTTTCTCTCTCTCTCTCTCACTCTCTCTCTCACTCTTGCTCTCTCTCTCTCTCTCACTCTCTCTCTCTCTCTCTCTCCCACTCTCTCTCTCACTCTTGCTCTCTCTCTCTCTCTCTCTCTCTCTCACTCTATCTCATTCTCTCTCTCTCCATCTCTCTCTCTCTCTCTCTCTCACTCTTGCTCTCTCTCTCTCACTCTTGCTCTCTCTCTCTCTCTCCCTCTCTCTCTCTCTCTCTCATACATTTGCATATTAAAACTGTCTCACTTGGGTCGCTCGAGAGGAAGCGATATGCTTGAGCTGCATTGCTTAGTCAGTGCTAATTGGTCTCTGCCCATAGATGTTATACGCTTGATAGTTAATTGAAGCAGTTGTTTAATTAAATTGCTGCTGGCATGTGATAGCTGTGCATTGTCTAAGCATTGATTCATCGCTTGGGGTTTTGGTCAGGGCCAAAAGATGCCACCGCTGACTCACTGACTCCCTCTCTCTCCCTCGCTGTCTCTGTCTGGCCTGTGGCTTGGCCCGCTGCGGCTGCTGTCGTCAATTGAGTCCGGCCAATGGGTGTCGACGATCATAAAAAGAAGCGCGCACGCGACAATTGTTGACACATTAGACGCGACGGCTCGAGCGGCGCTGGCACGCGATAAAAAAACAACAACAACAACAACAATGAATGAAAGCAAAGCAACAGCAGCAGCAGAGCCGGCAGCCGCTGAAATTGCGCTCACCTGGTTGAGCGTCACGGATTGCTAAATGCCAGCGGCTCTCCCTGGCTAAATGTCACACGGCAATTGACGTTGATTGGGCGGAGCGAGCGAGGGGGGGGGGGGGCGACTGAACGACTGAGCGACTGAGCGACTGAGCGACTCACTGACTGAGCAACTGATAAGCATCGATTTCAATTATGCCGACAGACAATTATTAATAATATAATCAGACAAATCGTCAAATCAAATGCGCGCATTAGGGCATTTGCGATTTGTTGCCATTAAATGTCAACAAAGCATAAATATACAAACATACAAATCTACAAATCTACATACATATATAGAAATAGCAATAGCAATAGCAACAGCCACAGCTACGGCTCCCAGGCATGGTAAGGTAGGGTAAGGCAAGCTGATAATAATGGCAATTAATGCGAATTCGCAATTGGCAACGTCGCCTACGTCACAACGCGTTGAGTATACGTCACGTTGCCGTCGCCGTCGCCGTTGCCCAGAAATAAATATAGCGCCAGGTTGGCATTGCAAATATAAATAGATGGTTCCCAAACATTTTGATTTGACTACACCTGGAATGGAGCTACACTATCTCTGCCCTGTGGCGTCAACTGGCTTTATGGTACCGTTAGCCAGCAAGAAGCCCAGCCTGGGCATATGAGTCAATTGCTCATGTCATGTCTGTCAATACCTTAATGTGCCGTCAATTGTCCCAACTTAGCCAACTACCTATTCCCTATGATAACTCTTTGTCCATGTGTGTGCGCGTGTGTGTGTGTGTGTGTGTCACTTTGGAGACATTAGTCAACTAGACCCGAACAGCGACTGTGATTCCCAGTCCAAAGTTCCTTTTCTGACATAATTTTCAAATCATAGACAAGAATTTTCCACTCCCACGTTGTGATAACAGGCTAATGACATAATTAATAATTATTAATGATAAGCGGCTAATTACACTGGCCAACACACTTGATGAATTAGCGCCAGTTTTGTGTGGCTGTGATTTTTCAATTGATTTCAGGATTTCCCTCTCTCTCTCTTTCTCAATCTCTATCCTTATCTACCTCTCCATGTCTGTCTCTCCTTCTTTCTCATTTCAGTCGGTATTGCACAAGGAATTGTAGATATCTTCTCTTCGTTCTTCTTTTCAAATCTGTTGATCTATTTTATTCCTTTTTGGTTCATCTTTTGCCTATTTTCTCTTTGGATTTCATTTTGTTGCTCTTCTTTTTGGTTCGTTTTCTTTACTTATCTTTTCATCTCATTCCGTTTATGTCCATTACTTCTGTTTTTAGCCCTCTTATGCTCTTTATGCTTTCATTTGTCTTGTGGACTTTTATTTTCCTCTCTTTTCTTTTCTGTTCGCTGTTTTTTCCTTCTATTCCTTTCTTTTCTTTTGTTTCATTTCATTATCTTTTACTTTCTATCCTTCATTTTTGGATTTCTCTCTCTACTTTCCTCTCTTTTTCCTTGCCGTTTGTTTTCTACTCTTTTCCTCTCATTTCTGCAGTTATTTCTTTTGTTTTTCATTCTTTTCTTTTGGCTCTATTCTTTTCTTTTCTTTTCTTCTTGTTTTATGTTCCCGATTATGTTGCGCAGTGGAGACCCCACACCTCCAGCTTGCCCGAGTCTGATTAGGCAGCGGCACACAGTGGGTGCTAGTGCTAGGCAAGAGGTGGTCAATAAAGCAGCTGAAGAAGAGCTACACGTTAATTGGGCCGTGACTCAATCCGTTTATGGGCATTTGTACATTGTTTATCAACGGTGTGTAATAAATTATTAATTAACTGACTTTACAGCTTTGCATAGATTGCGAGGCTTAACCGAATGGAAGCAGGGATTTTTGGGTCAGAAATCGGAAATAGAAACGAAAATCTTATCGGTTTTATTCACACTGTTTCATACAGTGTGAAACATATTCACGTATTTACGATCATTTCTCATATGTGAAAAGCTCATTACCAATAAAAATTCAACAAAATACTGTAAATTCATACGCGAAACTTTTCAGGTCCTCAATGGAGACTATCACGTTGTATACTTAATACCTAAATATGTAGATAGTATTTAAATTTGATATGATATGATGGCATTCAAGGCGCGGCACATCAATGACTGTGGGTACTTAGCCGTCTTTTGATAGCACAAAAATAGCATTTATTTAAGGCATTGTTTACCTTGCATTTGGCACGGAGCTATTTTTAGATTGACCATGTTTACCTCAGGTATATATTAAAAATAGACTTGTTGCTGTTCTATAAATACCAAAAAAAAAAAAAAAAAAAACAGCAGATTATATTAATGTTTAGACACTGTATTGTCTGTGCAATTCGATTCAGTTAGCTCTACAGAGTCTTAAGTCAGAGTGAAAACGCTTATTGTTAGGCCACCTAGCGATAATCTAACTTTGATATAACTCAGTCATAGAGTCATGTGAGTGCTTTATGATCATAATTATGATACTAGGAGTCTTCAGTTTAGTTTTGTACGTTGGACTCGAGGCGGAGCAATTCGTTATCATCTATACTCCCAAAGAACTGTGCTGGAATGAACATGTTCATGCATGAATATCAATATATATTACTAATAATCATACCGAATCGAGTATTAGCAGAGGGCACAAGACTCTTATTGTATATCAATAATTTACGTATCCATCAGTCGGGCCTTACCGACTGTAGAATACTCATTCACTGCCCAAACGTGGTCAGACGTATTTCCTAGTAGGTGAATCGGAACAATTTTGATATTTTATGCTTCGAGGGTATACAGAGGCATGAACATTGCACAAAGCCAATATACTCGTTTCATTTTCTTGAATGTGCATGCGAATTATATTCGTATTTTATATCGTTCCTTATGTTTTTGTTTATATATCATTGAAAGCCTATCGATTTTTCCTTGCTCTAAATATCGAATATTGGAGTGCATTCTGCAAAGCAAAAGGAGAGATTGACCTCATTTGAAGCTTCGCTTGTTTTAGTGTAATTTTAGTGTTATTTAATGAAACTGTAAGTTAATATATTTTGTCGCTTAATGCCAGCGACGATTGCGATGACGTCGAAGGTCAATACCCCCGCGGAAGTCGAAAAAATAAGAGCAGCTATGGTATGGCCCGGTGCATGACTAATAGCCATGTGCTATTTACAGCTGTAAGCGCAAATGCCAGTGATCTGACTTCTGTGCAAGGTGGCAGCATCAAGAAGCTCATCAAAGGTGGAACGCATCGGCTCGAAACTTGATCGATCAACCTGTCGTTCGAGCAAAGCATCGTCCGCCTCTTATTTGGTGTCTAGACATCAAATCCATGGCATTTTTTCAGCAGCCAGTTGGCCAAGCTATAGAAGCTAGGTCCTATGTCAACAAGCCAAGGCAAAAGTACTTTGGAGCTTTAGCTCAATCAGTCATCAAACATTTTCAAAAGCAAAGATGGGAGTTTCATTGCTATCAGTTTCAAGTTGGCAAGCCATATATGGGTTGTCCCAAAGTGCTTCAAGCAAATAGAAGAGGAGCTGAAAGGGCATGCCTCAGGCTCCACACAAGATACAAATTTTGGAACTATATTTTATCCAGCTGCTGAGTAAAATATCTAAACTGACGCAGTGTCGTTGCTGTAGAGAAGCTCCCAGCTGAGAGTGAGATGCACTGGAAAACCTGCTTCCGAAGGAAAAGTGGAAAGGGAAAAGGTCAAAGCACCTGCACCGCCTCCCAAGGTGACAGCAACCAACCCCTGAGGAACAAATTCAGCTTGAGCTCTGTGGTGTCTAAGGCCATGCTGAAGGACTCATCAAGGGAAGGATTCATGCTGAAAGATTCCATGCTGATAGGCTCTACATGGCTGAAAGACTCTACACGGAAAGACTCTACACGGAAAGACTCTACACTGAAAGGCTCTAGACTGCAGGGCTTCGTTCTGAAAGACTCCATACTAATAGGCTGCATACTGAAAGGCGGATCTAAATGGAAGAGCTCCTACGGCTTCATACTGAAAGATTTCTAACCGAATGGCTCTACACTGAAATGCTTTACACTGAGAGACTCTATACTGAAAGCCTCTACACTGAAAGGCTATACACTGAAAACCTCTACACTGAAAGGTTTTACTCTGAAAGGCTCTACACTGAAAGCCTCTATACCGAAATGCTCTACACTGAGATACTCTACACTGAAAGCCTCTACACTGAAAGGCTATATACTGAAAACCTCTATACTGAAAGGCTCTACACCGCAGGGCTCTCTAAAACTCTATTCTGATAGGCTGCTCTAAATGGAAGAGCTTCATACTAAAAGATTTCTAACTAAAAGGCTCTACACTGAAAGGTTCTACTCTGAAAGGCTATACACTGAAAGGTTCTACTCTGAAAGGCTCTACACTGAAAGCCTCTACACCGAAATGCTCTACACTGAGATACTCTACACTGAGATACTTTACACTGAAAGGTTCTACTCTGAAAGGCTCTACACCGAAATGCTCTACATTGAGATACTCTACACTGAAAGCCCCTACACTAAAATGCTCTGTACCACGAAATATATTGTATATAGATTTGAGGCGGAGCAAAACGAGTTGGTGGATACTCAATTCGCCCACTGTTCCCGCGTTTGTCGAAATGCAACAATGTAATGAGCCAGGTTAGATAAAAACCCTCATTGCTGGCGAGTGAGACGGTTGCCAATGACTGCAATAACGAAAAATAGAAATAAATTAATATTACAAAAATATAAAAAAAAAACAGTGCAACTGATTTCCTTTTGCATGTTTCCATTCATAAATTCCACAAGTGCCGGGTAAATGTATGATGAGAGTTGCAGAGGATGTCTCAATGAAAGTGAATGAGTCAGGAGTCGTGTAACTTCAAACTGAATTCCAGTTACGGTACATCAATGAAGTTAATATTAAGAATGAGCCAGCCGATCGAAGTATAGAAACATTGACGTAATTGCTCCGCGTCATTGATAAGGGCGAAGCTGGCGGCGAAGGAGGAGCTGCTGACACCATTGAGCTGCAAAAGTTCCCCTAACGTAGTGTGTGGTGGGGGTAAATATATGTAGGTATGTATGTATATACATATCTACATATATGTGTGTGTATGTGTAGTTATGAATGGCAGGAGAGGGCCATTGATGGGGCCAGCGGCAGGTGGGGCTGAGGTAGGTAAGGGCGAGTGGGGAGTTGGCTTAGCGAAGGGTGCTAGAGGGCGGGGCGGGGGGAGGCGGTGCCATAAAATAATGATTATAATTATGAGCATATAACGATTACGATTTGTTCTCTCGCACGCCGCAGTCGCTGTCGCTGCTGCTCCCACTGTCGACAGTCGCTGTCGCTGCCGCTGCCGCTGCCACGCTGCCGCTGCTAGCGTCTGAATCTGGGAAGTATAAATATAAATGAATGTGTTCGCCGGAACCATGAATCAGTCTTATTTAGGCGCACGCCAATGATTATCGCCATCGGCTCGCGAATCCAATCGAACCGAACCAAATCGAATCGCAGCGCATCGAACTGAACTCAGTTCAAAACTGAAACTCGAAAACGTTAACTGAAATTGAAATTGAAATTGAAGCTGAAATTGAAACTGAAACTGAAATTGAAACTGAAATTTAAAAAAAAAAAAAACAACAACAACAACAACAACAAATTACAGCAAACAAGTCATTAGCATTAGGCAAGTGCACGCGCCTCCAGTTCAGTATTATAAGACATTAAAGCCAACAGCTAATTGAAACAACAACAACAACAACAGCAACAACAGCCGCTAAAATGAGCCAAACAAGTAAGTAACTCATACGAGCAGCGAGTGCCAAGTCCAAAGTACTCACAGACCGGGCTAGCAAATAAATTTCAACTGGCTTTACCACGATTTACGATCGCTCGACGGTGGTGAAATTTTAATCATTTTTTAAAGCGATGTTCTCAGCGCTGCGATGAACTAACCCAAAAAGCCAAAAATCAAAGTAAAAAACAAAAAATCGAAACAAGAAAACAAAAACACAAAAAACATAGTTCGAATCATTAAAAAAAATAAATCAAGTAAAATAATAATAAAAACTTTGAAAGCCCGCTAAAATCTTTATGATATATCGAACAATTATCTTTGCCTCTAGCTTAGACCAAACACCTCGGGAACTCCCCAAGCCAAAGTCATTGTTTATTCAGATCCAAAGGCAACAATCCAGCCAAAAGGAAAAAATGAAAAACAAACTGTAGAAGAGCAAGTGCGAACATTGCAGTCGGGCGTTAACGACTGCACAATAGTCATTCACTGTCTGATCCGCTTTGAGCTTTGCCACGCCCCCAAATCCATGTGTGCATATATCTGTATGCAAATCAATAGAGGGCTGTCGATAGTAAATTAGTTTCTAGCTCTCAAATGACAGAAAATACAGTTTTTTTCCATTAGCCACGCCCCTTATGGGCATGCACATATCCAGCATATATTGTATTAGAGAACTTGTCAGCTCGAGCGTATATGGCGAATAGTTTCTGAAATACCGTAAAATTACGTTATTTTTTAATTTGCCACGCCCCCTTAGCGGGCGTTTTGGGAATATCTTTATGATTCTTTCAATAGAGTCGAAATGGAGAGACAGACGCACAGATAGATAGACGTAGATTGCATCAAAGCCAATATACTCGTTTCACTTTCTTGAATGAGCATCAAGAAGCAGAAGATAGCAGCAGCAGCAGCTTCTTCATTAGTTTGGCAAAAAACCACAACAACAACAACAACAACTCAAAGGCAAGTGAGCAGCTTTAATTGGGCAACAATTAAAGTGCAATAACTATAATCTTGCCAAATTAATCGCTGTCTTAATCTGGCTAGATAATCATTCAATTAATCGAATCACATGTTCGCCGGTTTTTCTGCACAGTTCGATAAGCGGTAATATGGGAATATATAAATATATATATATATATATATATATATATATATATGTATATATGTGTGTATATGTATATATATATATTTCTGGTATATTCCACCTTGATGAAATACATTTATGAGCCACGATCAATCAGTGGCTCAAGCGGAACTTTCTAGTGGACACATGAACAGTAGCACGTGTGCCGTCGCCGTCGCTGCCGTCGCTGCTGCTGCTGCCGTCGCTGCTTTGGCGTTTACCGTTGCCAGTTGTTGTTATCGCATGCGAAGTTGCTGACCTACGGCAACAGCAAACGTTTGCGCTTGTCGTAGTCGCTGCCGCTGCCGCTGCTGCCGGTGCTGCCGCTGCCGCTGCTGCTGGCGATAGTCAAGCACGACGTGGCACGACAAGGCACGAGACGGCACGACGCGAGCGAGCGCACGCTGCTCTTGAATGAATTTGTATTGTGCATGAATTATTCATACGACGCGTTGCCCCGCGGCCAATTGGTCAACGATGACGTCGCCGTTGCGCGCGACTTGTCTGTCTGGTCAGCGTCTGCTGCTGCTGCTGCTGCTGCTGCTGCTGCTGCTGCTGCTGCTGCTGTGACAGCAGCTTTGCCTTTAAGCAATATCTCCATTCGAAAATCATCAAATAAAAAAAAACAAAAAAAAAACCCAAAATACGCGCTCGATGAGTAATCTACAAATTTCTTGTGAAATTCAAGCGAAGCACAATTGGCCGATGACACAGCCAAACGCCGTTTAACAAATTCGATAAAACACACACACACACACACACACACACACACACACACACACACACACACGCATATGCAGAGAGCTGGCAATTGCACTCAATTGCTTTGGTCAAAAGCGAGTAGAGGCGTCGCTCTCAGCTGGAGGCTGAGCCGCTGAGCACTCACTCAATGGCGAGAGGCTGCGCATTGAGTGCGAGTGCAGTGCATGAGTGCTGTGTGAGTGCTGTGTGAGTGCTGTGCGAATGCGAGTGCGAGTGCGCAGCTGGCCAGTTGTCGAGCAGAGGCCGCAGAGCGCGCACGCAGAGATCGAACGAGCACGCGAGCCGAGTTGAATTTTTTTTTTTACAATTGGAATTTGAATTTTTGTTTAGCTGCGAGCAAACTCTCATGTGCCAGGGTAAAACTCCTAATAAATATATTAATATTTACATGTATAACTGTTTTCTTAACTAATTTATTTTGTTGTTCCTTTCGTTTGCAGCAAAGCACTGCGCGAGCAAGAGACACAGCCAGAGCAACAGCGCCAGCAGAGAACAGAGCTGCAGTTGCAGCTGCAGCAGCAGCGGAACCAACAGAATTCCGAGCTATACGGTGCTCCTGGCTGCGCTGGCCGCGCTGCTGCCGTTGTTGCCATTGACACACGCGCGCCATCTGCACGATCAGCTGGCGCTGGGCTTTGCCTACGAGGATGCGGACAGCTCCAGTGGCAGCGGCGCCAGCGTCGACAGCAGCAGATCGCTGCCCGCCTGGCACGCGAATCCCTTTTATGGCCTGGTGCAGAGCTACGCCGACAGCGAGAATAGCGAGCACAGCTACAGCAGCTACAGCAGCGACAGCAGCGACAGCAGCGACGTCAGCAGTGACGCCAGCAGCAGCGGCAGCAGCAGCGGCAGCGGCAGCAGCATCTTTGAGGCTGAGGCTGAGGCTGAAAGCGAGAGCAGCTACGAGCAGATTACACAGGCGGCAATGAAAGCCGTCAAGCGGGAGCTGCAGCGGCAGCGCATCCGGCATCGGCGCAGCCATGCGCTGCAGTACTTTGCCCGGACGGAGGCGGCGCCCGAGTGGGAGAATCCGTGCGGCGGCGTCTATCAGCCGGATCGCCAGCAGCCCAAGAAGCTGAACATCTCGGTGCGGGCCAAGCGCAATGTGAGTTCAAGTGCAGAGTGAAAGCCAGGCCGGAGTGAAACTGGTTCACAATTCACAATTGTATTCACAATAAACAATAGCTAAACAGTTCTCTCTCTCCCTCTCTCTGTCGCTCTTGCAGTATCTGAAGCTGCTGCGCAACAACACGCTAATCGAACTGCAAGACATACGCAAGGCGGCCAAGCTGGACTACGGCGACATTCAGGCCTGGCAGCGCGAGTACACCTTCCTGCCAAACATGACGCGTCCCACAAATAAGGTAAGCAGGAGAAGAAGAAGAAGAAGCTAAAGAGGAAGAGCATGCAGCAGCTGAGGCAGCAGCTGAATTAGCGCACATGCAAAATGTTTGATGCGTTGCCCGGCGACTGGGACCTGCTCCGCCCTGGGCGGCTTAGACCAGTTTCCGTGGACTCGCTGAACGGCATTTGCATTTGCCCTTTCCTCTGGCTAATGCAGTTGTTGTTGCTGTTGTTGTTGTTGTAAGGCAATTGACTAACCATCACTCTCTCTCACTCTCTCTCTCTCTCTCTCTCTCTCTCTCTCCCTCTCTGTCTCTCTGTCTCTCTGTCGATTTCGACCAATTACAGGTGATGCTGCAGACCTGGTACCGCGGCATCCAAACCTTCGTGGGCAGCTTCGCGTACTTGGGCAAGGCGCACTACAAATACCAGAAGGAGCACCAGCTGCCCATTGGCAAGTCGACCGAGGAGCTGCACAAGCTGCTGGTGAGCGCGCGCCGTGTGCTCTGCGAGATCGAGACGACCATCAATGCATCCTATCCGAACAGCAATGTGGCCAAGCTCAACCAGGTTAGCCGGGCCAAGATGCAGGCCGATCTGGACTTCTACACGCCCGCCGATGGCAGCAAGGAGGCCGACAAGCGCGACCTCAAGTTCACCAAGCAGCTGTACTTTCAGTTTCTGGACAACATGGCCAAGTCGCTGCATCGGGCGCTCAACAAGCGCAAGCAGCGGCGCCACAGCGCCGAGAGCCAGCCGCACAGCTCGGCCGTTTCCAATTCCCGCCAGGCGATCAGCCTGGAAAGCACCGAGGGCAGCCGATCCGGCCAGTCGGCCCAATCGGGCCAGTCCGGCCAGTCCGGCCAATCAACTGGCGCGCGCAACGACAGCGGCTGCTCCAATTTTGGCGACTGCTAAGCCAGCGCCGCACCAAACTCCTCCTCGAATTACATCTGACCTGCATCCAGTATTAGCGCCTCCCAGTGCTGTGCACAGTTCCTAGTTGCGCGACCATTGACGCCGTGAATTTGACAAATGCCATATATTGAGTACACCTCGAACACCAGCCCAACACCAACCCCCCCCCACCCCCCGAACGTGACCCCCCCTCGCACTGTTCCTCCGCCTCACAGGCCACATAGAGCTTAAACGTATTTATTTATTTAATATTTATGCTAGTTGTATTTAGTATTATATCCAAGTATAATCACAGCTACTTCCGTTGAGCGGATAGTTAGGATCACACACGCACACACACACACACACATATACAAGTACTTATTTATTATTCAAGTGACATTCGTATGACCATTTCCAGTTGATTTCAAAGTCTTCATTTAGTTGCATTTCACAGTTACGTGATAAAGTAGTTAATAGTTATTTATTTATTTATTTATTGCATTTATTGCATTGCATTGTATTTTTTTTTTCTTTTTTTTTATCACATATTTATACACATCACTTATTTAATCGTTGTTCAATTGCAAGCATAGAAACAACACATCAGCAACAACAACAACAACAACAACAACAAATCGACAAGAAACAAATGAAACAAAACAAAAATATTTAGATACGCTGTGATTTATTTTAAGTAATTAATTACACCCTTTTTTTTGAATAGTTCTTAGTGAGAATGAAACAAATGTAAATTATTAAAGAGTATTTATACTATATTTATGCCACAGCAAATATCGATGCAAAATGTCATTCCAAGCAAAGCCACGAAAAAAAAATCTAAAAAAAAAAGAGAAGAAAAGAAAAGAAAACAACAAAGAAAATAAATGAAAATCAAAACAAATTACACAAATATTAACAAACTTAAATACATAAATATTCATACACATGTATATGTGTGTATATATGTATATGTGTATACACACATCTCCCTCACACATACGTACGTGTGCCAAGGCAGTTTATAAGCATTGAAAGCTGTGTTTCAAAATAAACCTAAAAGAGACAAAATACCAAAATGAGATTTTATTGCGAATTCAGTTGATTTTTGTATACTCATTCACAAAAACGAAACGAGTATATTGGTTTTGTGCAGTGCTCCTCTTGCTGTCCGGCTATTACGACGACAAAAATTCGGGACCCCAGACAAACTTATATGGGCAAACTTACAGTCTTCCTTGAGTATCGCTATACGCGCACTCTACTCTATATACTCGTGTATGCCCTGGAATTATAATGAGATCTGCCCACACTCGAATTCTCTAGTGTGGAAACTCGGAAAATGCATTTCCAGGTGTCTCATAATTTATGGTAGTTGGAATTCGGCATATGTTTAATTGAAGGTCCACAAATCAATTAAATATGGTGGTTCTAAATAGCCGTTAAAATACAAAATTGTAAAGAAAAGCTGATCCTGTTTTTAATTTTCCCGTTATAAAGAAGAAGTATATATAGGCCTGTTTTCCCAATCTTCTGCATTAAAATACAAAATTAAAAGGAAAGCTTGACCCTATTTTTGAATTTTCCCAAAAAAAATAAAATAAAAAAATATTGAAAAGAAAACTAGACCCTAATTATTAATTTTCCGTAAAAAAAATTTTAAAGAAAACTTGACACTATTTTTTAAATTTCCGTAAAAGAAAAAGAAAACGAAAAAAAATTGCTTATGCCTGTTTGCCAACTCTTCTTAGGTTTGTTGCTGTGCCTCATTTTCTTCTTTTTTTTTTTTTTAATTCATTACGTTTAAATTAGTTTTGATATTCTCTATTAATTTACTCAAAATAAAAAAAGTAAATTTGCTAATTAAGGGCGTAGAAAGTCACAAAATTGATCGGATCGTGTTTGGACCATAGATGATTGTTCTTCAGTCGGGAATGCTTTATTTGTATTATTATTATTATTATTTTTTTTTTTTTTTAATATTATTTTTTATTATGCCTATTAAGATTAAATGCTCAGAGAGCTCCCAACGGAACCCGGTTCTATGTACTAAATTTAGTATATATTAAACTAAAAAAGAAGTACGTATACATATATGAATATTTGTCTACCAAAGTCTAGCGTGCGAGCCCTTTGGTATTTTGTAATCCAGTTAAATACAAAATAAAAAAAATAATTAAATAAATAAGAAGACTCTTCTATAATATAATATATACAGTCGAGTCTCGATAATTCGTACCCCGCTAAATCGAAAACCTCAATAATTCGTACGAAACTGCTGGTCCCTTGAAAAAACTTCGTTGATTCGTAAAAATCCCATACATTTTGGTCCCCTCGTTAATTCGTAATTTCTCTGCCTACTCGGCCATGATCTTGCTTCTTATGAACCGTTTCGAAACCTCTTATAATTCGTAATTTCGTTACGTAATCTCTTGTAATTCGTAATTCTTGATTTTTCTGTTAAACTACCGTTAGGCTGCAAACAGTGCATGCATGCACGCACATGCACATGCATGGCGCCTTTATGTCGCTTCATGTGCGAAATTTCGTTGTTCTCTCTATTGGATTTACATTATTGTTAATGGAGCAAAAAATAATAATAATAATACAAAATAAGTATGACAAACATAAAACAATCAAAAATTTCAAGCTTTTTTAAATCTTTATAAATTTTTCGCTAATATGATTTTGTTTATGTTTAATTTTGTTTTTAATTACACAATATTGAAATGAATGTGTATTTTATTTATTGTTAATAAGTTAAAATTGTTGAAATGAAGTTAAATATAAATACCCCGTCAATTCGTATTTTGATTTCTTACACCCCATTAAATGGAAATCTCAGTAAATCGAAACTCTCTATGATTTGCAAAAAATTCGGTTCCCTTGCCATTACGAATTATCGAGACTCGACATTTGATTCGTACATGAATTGCATCAAGCAATATCTACATAAATGCATGTACCGCTTACAGTTAGGACTCGCATTCAGCTCAAATATTTGCTTGGCAAGTCTGGCAACGGTATTCAGCTGGGTCGCAGATCGTCGAACTTGGTGGAGGCCAAAATTGGAATTTGCCTTTGCTGTGGCATCGCTGCTCGTTGACTGATTGAGTGGAGGGATCGTTTGGGATTTGGTTATGGCAAATATGTTATAATATTGGCACACTTGATGGCCCGTTTCCGGTTAAACAGGTGCTTGAAGTTGCTTCCGGTCGCAATCGAACTTTGCAGCGATAAGCGAAGAATCTGCGCTTAATCTTTATTGCGGCTATCGCCCAACTGGGCGAGCGTTGGTCAAGTACCGTGCATTAAGCATCGAGGCGCCCGTCGCACAAATACCAAGCATTTCCGTTTCCACTTCATGGGCCGCAGCTGGCGCAAACAGGCGAAGGCTGCGCGCGGAAGCCCCGTTAATGGCTCATCTTATCAATCGTTGGCTCGCCGTTACTCATGCAGCCGGCATGCGAAGCGCGTACCGCGCAAACAAATGGATTAAAATGCACTGAGGGCCTTCAGTTCGATGCGTATACGACACGTAGCCCGCACCAACGTAGCACAGACACACAGCCACTGGCTTAGCAGGGACACCAACCACAAGGAGCATTGCATACTCTTAGGCGAGACATGGCACATGACAAGCAGTGCACTGCTTGCGCAGGCGAACTTTTTATAGCAACTCCCAGCATTTCGTAGTTCACAAGTCGTACACAGATGGCGCTATAGAGCTTTTTGCTGCTGTTAACTATGGGAAATTTTTGCCACTGTCAAATATTTCCCACTGCCAGAGCTCTGTTAGTTTCAAATTTATAAACGCATTGTATAATGGGCTGTAATACAAATGCCACGCCCACCCACTCAACCACAAATATGACATGAGTTTGATTCTTCTTGCAGGCTCACACACATGCACACACAAATGGAATGCTTAACACATACGTAATAAATTCAATTAGGAGCGCATTGTAAATATTGTCACACCTTTTGACTAAAGTCAACAAACACGGCCAAAGCACTACAACAAGTTTTTAACTTTTCGCCCCATTTAGTTAGATATGCTGTTGTTGTTGTTGTTGCTATTGTTCTCGCTGCACAATGAAATTCCTCTGCATAGGCTTGTCAAATAAATTCCTCAAACTGCGTGCCTAAATTATAAAAAAAAAAAAAAAAATTGAATTTATAGATACCAAATTGAATTATTTAGTTTGTGTTCAAGTTTGGTCACAAAAGGTGTGAACTAGTAAAAAATGCACAACAACAACAATTTGATTGTATATATGGATGTGTATAAATATTTACTTTTCTGCTTTTTTTTTCAATATCAATTTTTTTTTTTTATGTGAACCATAAATATATTTGCATGTATTAGGAACTGTAGCTCTGACGTCATTCGAAGTCATTGCAAGTGCATTGATCTTTTGAATGGAATTGAGTAGAATTGATTCGAACCCAAACGAATCGAATCGAATCAAATAAAATCGAATTGAATCGAATCACTATATCAACTTATTCATCCTTTTATATAACTATGTATATTTTATTTAAAACTCTAATCATACTCAGGATAGATTTATTAAACTTTATGAATGGTGATACAGTAATATGTTAGAGTAGTCTAACTCTTTTGGAGTTCACTTTGTAAGCTAGATAGTTGCTTTGAGGTAAGGCCCCCTAAAGGTCTCTGCCTTATACATAGTTTAGTCTATTGTTGTAGACCTACAGGAATATGAGGGATGACATTAAGATTAAATATCGATCACCTTATAATGCTTTCGATACTTGCTTACTCAACTAGAGTGTGATTAAGAAAAGAAGAAAATGAAAAAGAAAAGGAAGACGAAGAAGACAAAAGCAACAGGTGAAGAAGAAGAAAAGGAAGAAAAATAAGAAGAAAAAGATGAAGAAGACAAACAGCAACATGAGAAGTAGAAAAGGAAGTAGAAGAAGAAATATCAGAGCAAGAAGAAGAAGAAGAAGAAAGGCAAGGAAAATATTCAGTTCAGTTCAGTCCTAAAAGCAGCACGAAGACATTGTCATTCGAATCATTTAATGAATTATGATAAAATTGAAAAGAAGCCTTTCATATCAATATATGCCACACATATAAAACTACCTCACAATCTCTCATCCAATCTAATAGATACAGCATTAGGCACTCTATTAGATACTCTTATGCTCTACTCTATATTATATCCATTAGATACTCTACAAACTGTCAATGGCAATGCTTTTCCCATTCATGTTTTCAGGCAATTGCATATCGAATAACAAATATTCAAGCAACCGGCTGGGCTTAAAAAATAATAATAATAATAAAACACTTGTCGTTAATTTATTAAGTGTTGCAATGTAAGTGTTTATATTCATTAAACAGACTGATGAATGTTTTAAGCCAACGGCATTTGCTCATTTAACTGAACAGCTGCAGCAATTGTTAAATTAAAGCGAAACATGTGAATGGATAATTGGCAACTAGCTGAATCCGTCGATTTTAATAGCTTTGAGTTGCCACAGTAAATAAAACAACAACTCCTGATATACATACATATACATATATAGATATACATAGACAGATATACATACATAATGTATTTGCTCATCTTTTCATTTCTCTTTCTAGTTACACAGTTACTTTGAATTTAATAAAATGCAATATTAATTTTAAACCATTTTATTATTTACTAAGAGCTATGCTTAATACAGTCGAGACTCGATAAATTGTACCCCGCGATAAATCGAAAAAAAAAAAAAATAATAATAATAATTCTCTATATAATTTGAATTTCTGTGTCAATCAGAAAAAAAACTGGTCCCCGTGCCATTTTGAATTGTAAATTGTAATTGTAAATGGAGTAATTTTTTTTTCATTTATTTATTTTTTTTTTTTTTTTGGACGTGTCTATTAACACATTTGACTATTTGTCTATCCTGGCTCAATAATATCTCTGATTATATTTGGCTATGAATTGGGGCATAGCTGGGCAGTCGGCCAAATAAAATAGCTCAATCGGATAGTTGAAATAATTGAGATACATTTTGTGTATATTTATTTATGGTTTTTCTTTTTTTTCTGTTTTAGTTTTAGTTTTTTATTGACACTCGCTTCGGCCATGGATAAAAAAAAAAAAAAGTCAAAATCAAATATATTGCAATAAGCACTCAGTGTTTACTATATATAGATAAAGGTATGTATGTATGTATGTATGTAGGCGATTTAGTGCATTGCCGTGACTCTAGTCAATTAGTTTCCTGTAAGCCTTCAACGCTTTTCTGCAGGCTGTCAACTTTGTCGACGTTGAACTCCAAGCAGAGCTGCCACATGGACCGAATGGAAAGTTGAAGAAGGCTATGTTGCTGGCTATATTTAACTGGCCGAGAGGCGGAACATGTTTCAAATGCAATTAAGGTAAGACAAGGTAAGGCAAGGTAAGGCCCGGTAAGACTCTTCAGAGTTGCGAGGGCACGTCGACAGTTATGCAGCAATTCAATTCGATATATCGAGATAATTTGGGAACGGCCAATTGATGTGCACCGAGAGCTGGCACCGGCTGCAGGCGCAGGCGAAGGCGAAGGCGAACGAACACTCGGACTTAACAAAGTTGCAGTTGACAGACCTCTGAGCACATCGATATGAGGCACAAATTGCATATCGGTTCCCCGGCCAATTTGCGCACACAAAATAAAAGCGGCGAGCGGAGAGAATCAAACTCTGTGAAAGGAGAGACCATTGGCCGAACGCATGCAACACAATATACACAATATTTATATAGATACACGCATGCACATACATGTATATCTGTATATGTGAATGCAAAGTGAAGTGGGGTCGATTGAAGTATAAGGACACTGCACAAGCTCTGTGCATCTCAAATGCCCTACATAGCTGCTGGCCCCTGTGCTCCTAATGATTATAACTTGGTTACGATGACGACAATGACTGGCTGTCTGGATGGCTGGCTGGCTGGATGGCTAGATGACTAGATGGCTGGCGGCTTGGATATATTACTGACAATGATGGCGCCATTAAAACTAACGAGGTAGCGGCGTGCCATTTTTAATGAATATCAGGTTAATGAATATTTTATAGAAATAACGACGAAGCCAGCTGCAGCTGCAGCTGCTGCAGCCGAGAGATGCAAAGCGAACAAGCTGCTCACTCGCTCTCTCTCTCTCTCGACTGCTCGATTGAGCTGTAAGCCAACTGCTGCTGATACAATTTTTGATGGAGCTCAGCGGTTGACAGCAAACGGAGACGGAGAGGGAGACGGAGGGAGAGAGAGAGAGAGAGGGAGACGGAGAGGATGGCATAAACGGAGGCACAGAAGGAGAGAGACGGAGAAGGAGAGAGACTAAGACGGGCCCAAAGACGGAGACGAAGACGGAGAGCTAGATGGAGAGAGAGAGAGAGACGGAGACGAAGATGGGGACAGAGATGGAGAAGGAGATAGAATACGAATAGGAGAAGGAGATGGAGCTGTAGATGGGGTTGGAGTTGAAGAGAGAGAGAGATGAGTAGACGGAGACGGAGGTGGAGGGAGAGAGAGAGACGAAGATGGGATGGTAGACGGAGTAAGACAGAGAGACGAAATAAGAATAGGAGTGGGAGAGAGTCGGAGAGGGAGAGAGTCGGAGAGAGAGAGAGAGAGAGAGAGAGAGAGAGAGAGTTGGTGACGAAGACGGAGAGGGCGGCAGTGTCATTCATAGGCAGAGAGGGCGACGGAGCAGTAGCAGACGGAGAGGGGGCGATGGAGACGGTGACGGTCACGATGACATCGTCCTCGTTCCATGTGGCTGCAGTCAATAAAAATTGCATTGCATAGCTGAAGGGGCACGTACTTTAATTTTGCTTACTTCGTGAATGAGTACAATTGAAATGAATAGAAATGAGTGTGTGTGTGTGTGTGTGTGTGTGTGTGTGTGTGTGTGTGTGTGTGTGATGAAAAGTGAAATGGATAGAAAAGAAGCCAAGTGAAGTCGACCCGCACGCACACACACACACACACACACAGACACACACTTGGATAGTGTCTGCTGTGGCAGTCGCATTATTTTGACCACGCTACGTGTGTGCCACTGACAAATTGAGCGTGGGCGACGACTTGACGCTGTCCGCTCACTAAAGTATGTGCACTGCACAACAACAAGTGCAACAACAACAAGTGCAACACCAACACCAGCAGCAGCAGCTGTTAAAGCATCTGCAGGCGACCACGAATGCTTCTCACCACAGCCCCGCCCCGGCCCGCCACGCTCCGCCCGCACTCTGTGAGCCGTATTTACATGCGAAGGCGCAAAGCTCACTAAATTATGCACATTAATGCCGCAAGCCGCAAAATCGGGACCTTCCCACTCCTGCTGCCCTGCATAGGCAGCTGAGCACACAGCTGGGCGGCTGAGCGCCTTGGCTTGGCCTTTGACTCGGTCGGCAGCGACATTTACCAATTGCACTGGCTAATCGTAAAGCAAACATTCAGTGGGCTTACTTCGGATTGCTTGCATACCATCTCAGGTAGCTTACACACACACACACACACACACACATACATATGTGCATACGCGCAAACTGTAATTGAGCTGGAGTAAGGGGGCGTGAGTGGGCGAGGCCTGAAATGGGAAATAACATTATCCATTGAGCCTGGCTCACTGGGCGTGATAAGAGTTGTTAACATTCTGAGCTGCTGCCCGGAGTTCGGCTCCCAAATAAGCTGAAATAGGCTGCACTTCAAATAGAAATGCTGCAAAATAAGCTAGATTTAAATTAAAGAAAATATTCAATATAGCTCTAGGTAAAAAAAAAAAAAAAAAAAAATTCATTTATTGCAGATGAGAGGAGGGTGTTATGGAAAGGCGGGCAGCTGAGCAGCTGGGCACGGCTCGATTGACTCAGCTGCATATGCTTTGTATACAGCTATATTTGTATGCACTCTGGCTGCTGCCACGCCCACTGCTGCCTCTTGCATGCATGAAGCATAAGAGGCAAAGTTATTAAAGTTGACAGACGAAATTCGGGCTGGAATTTCAATTTCCATATTTCAAATGATATTATGCGAGTGGAAGTTTCGATAACAGCTCCTTTGATACTGATAGGTGTACCTTGTATACTTTGAACCCATTGAAAAAACAAAATCGGTATGGAGGGCATATTGGTTCTGTGAGAATATGTGTAACAGGCAGACTGAAGCGGGACAAATACATAACATACATAGCAAGTATATAATATACATATGTATATACATAACATATTGATCAAGTCAAGTCCGTCCAGCTATTCGCCCGTTTGTCCGTCTGTACGTCTTACCACCATTCCGAGCGTCCATTCAGGTATCCCTCTGTCTGTGCATCCGTCTAGTCGACTGACAATTCACCGATCTATCCTATATGATCTAGCCTATATGAAACCACAGTTCGCGGAAACTAAGCCAGAAAATTAAAATTCTATATACATACATTAAGTTGTGGAATTTATTATTATTATTATTAGTAATATTATTATTAAGCTTTAAATTTTTGTATTATTATTATTTATTCTGATTGCTTTGTTTTTATTTATATTTATTTTATTACAAAATATTTTAAAAATATTAAAAATATTAAAAAAAAAAAACCTGAATAAATATTTACTAACTTAAAGCATTAGACAAGAATGTGCTGTTTAAATTTTGTTGATATCTCTTTTAATTTAGATTTTATAGCCACCTAATTTTTTTTTTTTTTTTTTTTTTTTTTTTTTTTTTTTAGATATATATATATTACACTATATTTGTTTTCTTTTATTTTTTTTATTTATTTGTAAAGACTTCTAAATTTAATATAATGTGAAATGCTTTCACAAAATCAGAGACAAATTTACTGTCTCTATAAGGACACCGAATTTTTTCACATTTTTGAGAGCTCTACCTTTCTTACCTCTTCTTCCTAGCTTTCACAAATCATATTACACATGAATATTATTAAAATGCTCTGAAAATTATATATAAAATTTCCATCTAGAAGAAAAGTGGGTGTATATTGCTTACTATGTATGGTTCGAGGAAGTATAAGCAGGTTGCAGGGTATCTCTAAGTCGAGCACTCCCCACACCTAAAGATATGCCCATGCAGCAGTAAAAAACGGTTGAAAAAGCTTTACAGCCATGGAATAAGTTGCATTTTTTTGCAAAGTCGGAAATCAAAAGTCGATAATTTATTATTCATTTTTCATATGTTAAATAAATTAACTGAAAATGCAGCTGAGCTACGATGCCAAAGCCTCTGGAAGCTCTGTGCATAATTAAAGCGGTACATGTGTAACTGATTTATATGAGCATGTGAGTGTGTGTGTGTGTGAGTGAGTGAGTGAGTGTGCTGAAAATCATGTTTGGCCATCAATATTATATCGAGCATGGATATCTGCGGACTGCAGCACTGAGAATTGAGCAAAAAGTTGGCCAAAAATTAGCATTGACAGGCAGAAGGCCAATTGGCAACAAACTGTTTCCAGTTCCCAGTTCCAAGTTCCCAGTTCCCAGTTCCGAGTTCCGAGTCTTGATATGTAAATGCATAATGTATGGAGTCGGTAGGACTACAGCGAGTCGGGTAATTGCCATTAGTTAATGGTGTCGTTGCCGTCGAATGGCTTACAAATAATTCAAAGGACTTTAAGTTGGCCCTGTGATTGGCCATCGATTCGCCCTGGGTGCGGGTTCTTAACTTTTGGGTTGCCCGCGGTGCACGTCCTTCTGTGGCTGCTTATCCCCAAAGGCTCCAGCAACTTCATCAAACCAAAACAATAGTTCAGCGAAAGAGAGAGAGAGAGGAGGGAGGGAGTGAGAGCAGGAGCAGGAGCAGGAGCAGGAGGAGGAGAGCTCACCCGCTGCGATGGATCTGTGGCTGGGACTGAGACAGGGGCTCGGCCAGCTGCAAGTGCGCAGGTGACAGAGCTCTGTTTGTGGCCAAACATCGAGATGGAAATTCAATTAAATCACATGTTTACTCAATCAACCAATAACCGAAGCCAATCTGTTTGCGTTTTCTTAAACTTCCATTGAGATTCCTATTGAGCGCTCACAGCAAGGCAAAGCAAAGCAGAGCAGCTAAGCTCATCTAGCCAAACAGAGATTGACTTTTGTGCATGTGCGTGTGTGTGTGTGTGTGCGTGTGCAAAACACAAAATAGAAGTTGGCTAATCAAATCGGAATCAAAGGCGAGCAGCACAGCAAATCAATTGCTTTGCAGTGAAGCTTTTTATAGAAAGCAATTTATTATTTATTTTTGCCAAAGCATTTAAACAGGCAAAAAACTAAGTGAGATGGCAAAAAGCAAAAAGCAAAAAGCACAAAAATTCATTTTTAAATTCAATTGCAATCGAGGCAAGACCACAAAAACTATTTATGTGTGCATATGCATATATATATTCTATATTAATAACAGCAGCAATATGAATATAAATGTGATGAAAATAGTAATATATTCGATATAAATAGTAATATTTTTTTTTCAACTTTATTTGTACTCTAAAAAAAAAAAAACTGTAAATGTATTTATTTATATGCATATGAGTTACTGAGTTCCTTTTTATGTATCTTAATACACAAAATCTTTCGCTGGCATATATCTGTTTGTGCTGTTGGTTGAAAAAATACCAAATTTAAGGGATCCGTTTTTCTATTTTCACTAGAAAAAATGGCGACATCTTCTGTACAAAAGTTTGACTTCATTAGTTCACATTAAGGCTCAAAGTAAAATGGGAGAGAGGAATCAGTACTTAGCGGGGAGCTGAACACCGGAATCCCAATTAGCTATGCTTATAACATTGCTATGTTATTAGCATAGCCGGCTATGTGGGGGAGGAGCAGTTCCTGTTAATGAGACCTGCCATTAACAATATCTATAAGCTATAGCAAAGACAAGTTTCAGATGCCATATGATACATATATATAATATATAATAGAAATATATATAATATATATAATTCATAATATTTAGTCACATATCAGACAATCCTTTTATACAGGCACTCATTAATTACAGGCTGTCCATATATAAAGGACCCATATTTTTTTTATTTTTTTTTTATTTTTATTTTTTTTTTTTTTATCAGAAATTTTATTACATTGACCAAAGTAATCTTTTTATAGATTTGTTGACATAACTTTTTGAATTTTATAAAATCTCTCAAATGGTCGCTTTGTGCCCGTCTCTGTCAAAAGATATAGGATTGCCAGATGGTTACATCGAATATGGACAGCCCTGTATCCAGTCAGAAAAATTAAGAACTTAAGCACAGTCTCAAATTTAGCATAACGGCTCCTGCTGTGCTAATCAACATTTCCATTTCCAGTTTAGCCAATCAAATCAATCAAATCCAGCAACAATTATATTCTCAGAAAAATTCACCAACACACAACATATTTGTAATTAGCTGAATAAAAGCGCTGGCATCCTTAGTCATATTCATAACGCCGATTAATAACTCTCGCGCTCGTACTGCCACTACTATATGAAAACCATGTCAAAGAGTGAGCTCTATGAGCGAATTCTTTTAGCTATTGTATTTGAATATTTCTAGCTTCAAAAACATTCTTCACCTCCAAATAATACATATTTCTAATGCCAGAAATTCGCGTTTTAGCAAATGCATAGATATGCATGCATGCATATACATGTATGTGCAAGTCAAATTTTATTAAAAAATTCCTTCAAGAACAAAGATTATTCAGCAATTATTTGTCCATTGTTCATTGCCCATTGTGCGTGGGTGTGAGTGTGTGTTGCCTTTGCATTGCATCGAATGAATGAAATATCACAGGGTACAGGATACTTCCTGGTCAGGCACTCTCGATTAGCGATGACACGATTTATCATATGATACATAATAATCGATTATTTGACTAAAATGTGCGATTCAACTGCATCGTAAAGTGGATATCGTGAAGAGCAGGCTAGATGTCAAAAGAGGGGTATATGTACATATATACGAAAAGTTGGGAAAATATCAAGGAAATATCTTTGTTAACTTTTTTTTTTTCTTCGACAATAATAGTTTCATACTTCATTCACAGCTTCATAAAATGCGCGACTAATAAGCTAGATGGGATTGCAAATAAATTTTCAAATTTTATAGGCTGTACCAGATTCAAATAGGCTAAAACTAGCCATAAAGAGGCTAAACTGGTAACACTGCTGCCAGCAGAGTGGGCTTTACTCTAAAGCAGAGAAGACCAACCATAAATTATAATAAATAATAAATTTTTTTTTTTTTAAGAAAAAAAAAGGAAATCAATTGATTACTGAATAATCGATTATTTTACGACGATAAATTAGAATTAATAACGCATAACATAAATTAACCATATATCAACCATTAATCGATTATTATATAGAGGGCATAGACGACTACTGAAGTAATTTCATTTAATCGAAGACACATTGGAAATCTATCCCATTCAAAGCTCAAGTTCAGCTAGAGCTAATTGATTCAATGATTGAACTATTTAACGCTAGCATCGAAGAGTGACTTAAGGGACTGTGTTTGCTTCAAGGAAGCGCCACACAGTTTCGCAGATCGCAGCGATAAGGAGAGATAGAAAAGACAAAGTATAAAATGTGAAAATCAAAAGTGAATCGAATCGATTTCAATGGGAGCGAGGCACATGGAGGTGCTCAATGATTTATATCCGCTTTTTGAGCGGGTCTGCGAACGCTGCTTTCGGCAGTTTTGCTATCCAGTTAAGCAGTTTGGGTAAATATATAGCTATATACATACATATATATGTATATAAATACAAAAAATAAGTCATCATGCTGTAGCCCAGGCGAGAGCAATAAAACGCCACTTGCAGCACGTTTCGGCAGCGGAGCAAGTAACGGGGCGGCAGGACGGAAGGGCGAGTGTGAGCAAACGATATAAAATGTAGAAATTGGGTCAAGTTGGTGTTTAATGAATGGCGTGCTGCAAGGAGCAGACTCGGCGCGAAGCCAGTTGCCTTCGTGTTTATCCCAAATATTGTCTGCCGTCTGAGACAGCTGAAAGAAGGAACTATTTTGGCGCACGGCTCGCTTGTGTGTCTGTGTGTGTGTGTGTGTGTCTCTGTGTGTGTGTGTGCGTGCGTCTTCAATAAAAGTCCATAAAACGGACAAGGCCAGACTTGTAGTTTGCAGCGTATGACGACGTGGCAGACGCCTGGCAAAAGTCCTGGCACGCACGCAGCTGAGCAAGGGCAACCCAGACATGGCTGACCGACTAGCGCTAGGCAAAGCCGCAAGCCACATCAGAGCCAGAGCCAGAGCCAGAGCCAGAGCCAGTGCCAGAGGCAGAGATAGAGACAGACACAGAGACAGAACGAGAGCGGGGCGCTTGGGGTTTTGGGAACTTACCATAGGAGGACGGCGATGTACGGCGAATGTACGCTGCATTCTGATTAGGCAAACAAAGTTAATTGGATGCGACAGGGTGGCGGATTGAAGGCCAACCAGCCAGCCAGCCAGCCAGCTCAACAAAGGCTAACAACAACAACAACAACACCTGCAACTATTAGAGTGAGAGAGAGAGAAAGTTTCGACAAGCTTATGAGCATGGAGCCAGCAATCTGGACAGAGCTGTTAGCGGATAGCTAACATACATACATGTATGGAGGGAGACCCAGCTGCCAGGCACCTTAGAGACCCTCAAGGTGTAGCGTGGCATTGACTTTAATAAGGTGCAGTGAGCTGCAGCTGGATTCGAGTGCGACGAGTCAAGCAAGTGAAGATAATCATATAATTTTATTGTAAATTGATTTGAAGAAAAATGGGAGGAGAGAGAGAGAGAGGCTAAGCAAGAGAAAGGGGGTAGAGGGAGAAAGAGGAAAGAGAATGATAGGAGTATAGAAAATGAGAAGAAGAAATTATGATAGAAATATGTAATAAGTCAGAGAATGAGAAAGAAAGATAAATATAGAAAGAAGGCAAGCGAAAGATAAAGAGAGAGCTAGAAAGAGTGAGAATGAGAGGAAAACAGGGACTGAGAGAGACTGAGCTAATGAGGCAGAAGGATAGAAAGACTAAGAGAGGGAATGAGAAAGAAAGAGAGAGAGAGAGACGGAGTGAAATTGAGAGTAAGAGAGATAATAAGAGAAAGACAGACACAGAAAGATGGAAAGATAGAGAGAAAGCTAAGGAGCAAAAATGAGTGACAGAGATAGGAAGAAGGGTAAAGATAGAGAGACGGTGAAAATATACTACAGACAGAGACGTAAAGAGAAATAAAAACAGAGATAGAGAAATAGAGAGAGCGAGAGAAAGAGACAGACGAGAGAGAAAAGGGCAAGAAAAATAGATAGAGAGAGAGAGAGAAATATAGAGATAGAGAGAGCAAAGTTATAGATATATGTATATCTACATATGTATGTCTATAGAGAGAGATAGGTACACACATACATAGATGGAGGCAGCGAGAGTGAGAAACAGAAAGAAACAGGAGCAGACAGAGAGAGAAAGAGGTAGAGAGACGTAAACACACACGTACACAGAAGTAGACAGCTTGAGAAGTAGTGAAAAAAAGTGAAAGGGAGAGAGAGAGAGTGAGAGAGTGAACTGGTAAATCCAATTATAAACAGATATGATATAATATGATATAAGCAGACGCCCATTAAAAAGAGCTTACAAAAGTATTGAGAATCGCCTAGGAGAGCGGAAAATGCAAATAGTGTTTCACGCTACCAGCACCGCCTCACCCCACCCCAGCCCACCCACTAGCCCACATAAACAGGCATTCACGTAATCACACACCAGCAGTATCAATGGCAACTATAAATCATAGAGCCAAGTCAATTCACGTTGTTAACGAATCGCTGAGCTATTGAGCTGCTAAACAATAAGCTTTACATGCGATAGCTCTCTCTCTCTCTCTCTCTCTCTCTCTCTCTCTCTCTCTCTATGGCTGGTGCTGCGATTTATTTGCATTCTGCAAAACTATTCACATTGACATTCAACTAACAATATACTTATCCACTTCAGAGCTGATATTCGAATGTCTGCTGGGAGCAACAACAGCAACAACAGCAACAACAACAACAAGAACAGCAACAACAATGGAAATGGCAGTAACAATGGAAGGCAGCAACTGCTTTTGCCTCTGGCAGTCCTCGGCAGACATCTCTTGTGGGCAAACAAATTGCTGTCAACGGCGAAGCCCATAAAAGTAAAGTAAAATAAACAATTTGACTCGAATATAAAACACGAAAAACAGCTGTCCGTCTAGTGGGTGCCAAAAGGGGGCGTGCAATGACTCCCCCTCTCTCTCTCTCTCTCTCTCTCTCTCTCTCCCTCTGTGTGAATATGAAGTGTGACTGTGACTCGCTTAGAGGCTTAATCGATTTCCAACGTGAACAATTAGTTTGAACGCAAATTGCCCGCATCGCTGAATGCGCACCAGCATGGGAAATGGGAAATGGGCGATGGGAAATGGGCGATGGGCGCTGGGAAATGGGAAATGGTTAGCGAAGGCCACTCAAATTAAGTGACAGGCCGACCAAAAACATAATGAATTATTTCTTAAGCAGTTAACCGCAGCGGCCAGCCAGAAGGAGACAGAGAGAGAGAGAGAGAGAGAGAGAGAGAAGGTCGTAAGAGCGAACGAAATTGGGTCAATCGAGGGCTGTCCAGGACTGGGCAGAGGCTATGGGCATGGCAATGGCAATGGAGACCTGAATCCTGCTGGACTGCGATTCGTTTGATCGCCGTTAAGTAAATCAAAAGCATTTGCCAACTGCCAACGGCATGTGGCTGCGCTGGGCAGGAGTCGGGCGGCAGGAGCTGGGACTGGAACTGGGGCTGGGACTGGGGCTGGGACTCAGGCTAAAGCGACAATTATGCCGGCTATTTATCGTTCAGACAACCAAGTGGCAAATAAAAAAGCAACAACAACAACAACAACAACACGACGACAGCGTCGTGTCACAGTAAAAAAGCAAATATTAATAATGACCTGCCACGCCCATGCCAGCCGCCTTTTGGCATGCATAAAAAATGATGATCATTGACAGGCTATAGGATATATTATGGCTGTTGTTGTTGCTGTTGTTGTTGCCCTGCGATGCCCCTTCCCTCTGTTGAGCAGCTGTGCCAACGTGACGTATGAGCGATATGCAACAGCAGACCGTTCTGGGTGGGCGGTAGCTCCCCCTCCCCCCACCCTGAACAATAAGCGCTAAAAGGCTTATAAATAATGATGTTTGCCAAAAGCGAATTGCGAGTGGAGTGAAATAGGCTCTGACGCATATTGATAGATATGATTTGTAAACGGCATTACGCCGCGACATGGCCAGCTGTTAAGTGTTCCATTTGAATGGCTCACTCAGCTCGCATTCACTGGCCTGTGCCAGCTGATTGCGACTCATTCGGCTATGCGTGCTGGATATCTGCTAGTCAATCACAATGTTGCTGCTCGCACAAAATCAATTACAGCTGTGACCAACGACACCAAAAAAGGAAAAAAAAAAGAAAAAAAAAGAAAAGCAGGCAGCAACGCGGAAGAAACAGCGCGCAAATAGGCGCCAAATTGCTAGGCAGTCTTTGATTGCTGCTCCCAGGCGAATGAACGAATGAATGAATGAGTGAATGGCTTCCGACGACGGCCTCTGGCAGCGTCGCTCCGTCTGCCGTGTCAATGAACTTTGTAAACAATTTTTAATCACATGTCCTTTTTGGCCCCGAACTCCATGAATTGCCGACTTCCTATCCGGCATTCTGCGTATCTCGCATCGCGCCGCGTTCTGCGTTCTGCGTTCCACGTTCCACATCAAACAGCAGCCCATTGACGCCGATTTCAAATTAAATTGAATAAATCTCAGCCTACGCAGCTGGCCGGGGTAATGAAGTTGTCGCAACTATGCTACAGTGGTTGGAGGACCCATTCAAAATGTGTTTAGCTCATTGAGATGATTATCTATGCGTTGTCTCTTGCCTGAGATCATAGATGGCTGATCACAGTTGTAAATGGAAAAACTAATCAGAAAAGCTTACTTGCTAAGCATAAAGAGAGAGCGAGAAATATCTATCATATGCACTTTTATCAAGCTTTACGTTAATGCGAATTCCTTGAAACATCTCAAAACTACCTTCCATTCCCTCCACCCTAGCGGATCAGTTGTATGATATATCAACATAGAAGAAAGCCAATGAATCTATCGAAATATGTTAAGGCCTATCGATGTATAGCATAGATGATGCCATCGATAATTTTAGCAACTCACGGTGAAAATAGAGTGAGGGAATATATTACAACTCCAAGTTCAAATTCAGCTCCCACCAAAATAATAATATCAAGAAACAATAAAAAAAAAAAAAATAAAAATAAAAAAAATAAAAACAAAAAAAATATATTAAAAAAAAAAAAATAATAATAAATAAAAATAATAATAGTAATAAAATTAATAATAATAATAGTAATAATAATAAATAATAATAATAACAATAATGATAATAATAATAATAATAAACTAATTTAAAATAATTTAAAAAATAATAATAACAATATTGAATATTTAATTCATTTGACTATGGATAATAATCGATAGATTAATAGATCATTAATAGAATAGATCATTAATGTATTCTTCAATTTACCATTCAACTAGATAATATCTATAGACACTCGCTGGAGGTTAGGCACTCAGAGATGGCTTTCATATATAGGGCTGTTCATATTCGACGGACCCATCTGGCAACCCTACAAGGCTGCCCACATTCAACGGACCAATATTTTTATACCCTGAACCAATTAAAAATGGGAAATGAGGGTATAATGGTTTTGTGAAAAATATGTAACAGCCAGAAGCAATCGCAGACCCCATAAAGTATATATATTCTTGATCAGGGTGACGAGCTGAGTCGATATAGCCCTGTCCGTCTGTCCGTCCGTCCGTCCGTCCGTATAAGTAAAAGGATCTCAGATGATATAAGAGCTAGAGAGCTGAAATTTGGCATGCATACTCGTGTATACTATAGGCAGTAAAAGTTTATCATATTTTTTCGATAACTACTCATGCGATAACTTTTTTTATCGAACATGATCGAAAATCGGCTTTGTTTTTTCAGCCAAATTTGAACATTTTTCGACCTGTAGACTTCAAATTTGTGCGTGTGGATGCGTGTGTATGCATGTGTGCGTAAAAGAAGTGCAGAATGAGTAGAATATCAGCTTGGAAGGTTCAGGGTATCTCCTAGTCGAGCAGTCTCAACTGGAGCCTTCTTACTTGTTGACGATAATAATAATTTGATAGATTTGTTGACATATTTTTTTTTTTTTTTTTTTTTTTTTTATATGATAACTCTTAAATGGCAGCCTAGAGTCTGCCCGTCTCGGCCAAGAGATATAGTGCTGCCAGACGGTTACATCGAATCTGGACAGCCCGGTATGGAAACAGCACCCGTTTGAAATCAGTTTAAGTGCATGCAAACATCTGTCGCCTTGCGCGACATTTGTCAAGTGAGTGAGAAATTTCCTTGAGGCTGATTATCTGAATTTGAGCTGAGCAACATGTTGCAAAAGCTTTGCCCCACTGTGCGGCATTAGTTGGCGGCAATGGCGCAAACAATGGAGGCATTAATTTCTCAAAGGCTGCGGCGCAGCTGCACGGCCCAGAATAGGGACGAAGCATGGGGCTGGGGGCAAGGGCTGGGTCAGGGGATACGCGGCAGGGGCAGGGGCAGGGGCAGCTGCGGCAAGTGGAAGTGCGTCAACACGCTCTCGTTGGCCCATCGACGCGTTGACGCTCGACTAAGCTGCCAGAGATTTAGCATGTCGCGAATGGCTGCGGCACCTGCGTGCTAAATGAGCGTTCGTCTTGAGTGTCGAGCAGGAGCTCGAGCTGTAGTCGTTCCACTTTGCCACGTAGCAGTGGCAACTGTTTGTGCGTTTGCTCTCTTTGCTTTTTTGGCGAGGTCATTGCACCACGAATTGGCGGTGGCAATTGCCATTGTCCGAGGTCCACGGTTACGTGTTGCGTGCTTTGTTTTTAATTGGCTAAAACAAACGTAATTAAAGCATTCAGCAGCCAGATTGAATAATGAGTAATCACCGAAGGGGCGGGGTGGGGCGGAGCGGGCAGCAACAGCAGCAGCCAACAGCCAAGCAGGAAAATTGTTACAGGCAACCAGTGAACTGGTAATTAGTGCCACCAGCTCTCTCTCTCTGTGTGTGTGTGTGTGGGCCAACTGAGCCGAGTGAGCCGAGTGTGCCGAGTGAGCCGAACAACCCCTGGCCGCAAGTCACTGGCAACTGGTAACTGAATCCAAATTGCACACACATAACAAAGAAGCCACGCTTGCATCACTGATATACTTGTGATGCTGCGGCCAGTCAGTCAACAGGCGACAGGCTGTAGCAGCCAGCTGGTGGTAGATAGTTACGGCCATCTTATGATGTCGGCTTCCTAATTACCACAAGCATCTCAAGATATTAACGCATTTAATGCTTAGCTGCAGCTGTCCAAAAACTAATCAAGCTGTCGCTCAGCTTGGCTCCCAGTCAGGAATGCAATCGGATCGAAATGCAGAAAATCACCAGGCACAAATTACACAATTGTGTAATTACACTAGCCAACAGCATTTGGTAAGCAGAGAGTGCCAAAGCCTTTTTCAGTGATGCAACTAAAGTGCATAGCAAAAATACATTTGAATATTATTGCATTTTAATATTATTAATATTATAAATTATAAAAAACTCTTTTTTTAATTTTTATCAAAAAAAGTCTTAACTTTGTGCTCTGAATTTTACAAAATTTAATTTAATTTAATTTTTCAATTTTTTTGTTGCTATGCACTTTTTCCTTTACTGTTACTAGGGCTCAAAAAATATATCTTATTGTTTTCAATTTTAAGTTTTTAATATGTTTAATATTTTTTTATATTATGAAAAAAAAATTTAATTTTGTAAGTTAAAATAATAATAATATAACCACAATATTTTAAAAATATATTAAATAAAATATTAAAAATAATGTTTTGAATATATTATTAGTAATATTATTATTGAGTTTACAATCTATTTGTATTTTTTTTTTTTGTGCTTTAGCTAAAATTCAAAAACAAAAATATTTTGGTATTATTTTCTTGATTTTTATTTATCTATTTATTTTATTTATTTTTAAGTTTATTTTTTATTATTATTATTTAAGTTTATTTTAGTTTTGTTTTGACAATTGACTGAAACAAATCGACAAAAACATTTATTTTTGGATTAAAAAAATTTTTTTGTTATTATGTTATTATTTTTATTATTATTTTATTTTTTACTATAAAAAAGCAAACAGAAATTTTAATTTTAATTTTTTAAATTTTAAAAAAAATTATTTTCAGTGTAGCTTAACTTAAAATTAATATCTAAATAAAATAAATAAAAATCCAAATAATAATTAATATTTAATTAAAATACTAACAACTAAATAAAATAATAACCTGTTGCACATTGGTTCCAAAAATTTTGCTGACCTGTTTTATTCGGCTAGTTTCATTTTCCATAGCCTCGCTTCAATTGTGTTTAGTCACTTTTCATTTGGGATATGTCAGATATGCCATTTGCTTAGCAACATGCTCTCTCTGTGGTGACAGATGGCCAAAGCTGAAATATTAATTATTTATTTCCCAGGTAATATCAGGCTGAAATGTGGCAATCAAAATGAGCAGAGCATAAAATTTGCTCCGTTCATTTCGAATGCCACATTCAAAAAATCATGGACTCGCAGAGCAGAGTGAATACAATTGAAATGAAGCTGCCATACTTCATGTGGGTTATTGGCAAATTGTTTTGGGCTATTTTAGAATTCTAGACATTGACTAAGGTAGCCGAAATAGCTATTAGAATTTCCAGTTGCACAATGAACTCACTCTGGGTTTCTGTCGCTCTCTCACTTTTAATTAGTAGCGCGCAAATCGAGTGTTAATTGAACTGAAATGCAAAAAGGTATCGAATTGAACGAATCTTTGACAAATGCCCAAACCCAAAAAAAAAAAAAAAAAATAGAAAAAAAAAATCTGAAAAGAATCATCTCTGCGTTAATGAAATGAGCTATCAGAAGTCATCCAAGTGTCTTTTGTTACTAGGTACGCCCGAAATTGAGGCTAAAGCTGAGACAGAGGCTGAGGATGCGGATGGGTCTGCGGATGGGTCTGAGGATGGGTCTGAGACTGATGGCAATGCTGATGAACACATGTTACACCACACACACTATTGATTTCCATGGAGGCGATGGCAAGTATTGTGTACGGGTTGCTCGCCTGCCTGCCGAACTAATCTGTGTCACTCTCGAAATATTATAGAACATGCTGCGTCAAGGAATTTTTTTTTTTTTTTTTTTTGTTCTCTTTCCCTTTCTTTTTTTGTCGGCAAACTGAGTAAGTCCCCACTGAAGCGGCATAGGCATTGATAGTGGAGGCCCATTCAAGGGAACGAATGATAGGCATTCACACGTACCTAGACTAGAGGCGTGCCAAAAGACAACAGCAATAATATCAACAATACCAGCGCTCTGCGAGGGTGGCTTCGTAACTTTCGACCAACATCTCATTAAGTAGAAAAAAAAAAAGAAAAAGAAATCGAAAGAAATAAAGAAAAAAAAAAAACAGAAATAGAACACTTTTTCAATGTCAACAAAGTTCAGATCTTTGTTACTCCGCCGCCTGGCTGGCTTTTTGCGTCTCTCTTTCCTTGAGGATAGCGCTTCGGCCCCCTTCCCGCATCCTGCTCAGCCAGCCGCCCGAAAAAAGCGCCTTGCACGCACTTCTTAAGTAACCGCCGTGCTGCAAACAATTTTTTTGCTACTGACCTACTTTTGCCGAGAGCGGGGAAACTAAAAAAAAAAAAAAAAAGAAAACAGAAAACATAAAAATGAAAAAAAAAGAAAAAAATGGAGAAAAAGAAAATGTTGCCACGCTTGGTTTTTGTTTGACTTGTCCAGACATATCGATGTCGTTGTTGGCATTACACAGCCTGCGTTTGTGCCTGGGGCTGTTTTTGTTCCTGTTCCCGTGACTGCGACTATCGCTGTGACTGCGACTGCGACTGTCACTGTGACTGTCCGCGTGGCTAAAATATCAAAGCCAAAGTCGCAACAGTTGCAGACAGCGCCGACTGATTGTGACAAGGTGTCGTACTTAGGAACGAAGACTCGAGCAACCGGCTGACTGGCCACAGTAAAGAGGGCTGAGTTACCTGACGTGTCACGGGCACAGGCAGCGTCACTGACTCTGGGGCGTGGCGAGGCGAGGCGAGGCGAGGTGCGGCGCGGCAGGGTAAGGCAAGGTAGGCACGCAAAGGCCGTTGACAATCAACAAAGCCACTCGGTGCAGTGCGCACACACACACACACACACACACAGACGCATACAGTGCGGAAACGGAAGCTGCAGCCATGTTGGCAGCGCTGCCAGTCGACGACGATGAAAAGGACAATATCATTGAGCAGCTGGCGACCGGCTGAGCAAATAGAAACCGAAATCAAAATGACAATCGTAAAATGTAAAAATGTTGAAATTCAGTAAATTGGTTGTAGGCAAGGCAAGCAGCGAGATGACGACTGCGATTCCAATGATGACAAAAGCTTAATGCAACGACCAACGTGAAACGGCAAACGACAAACGACGAACGACGAACGACATGCGACAGCGTCGCGGTCGATGCTCGAGCTCAAAAACAGGGTGAAGGACACGGCGCGTGCATAACGTAACGCTTATTGAAATAGTTCTGAAGTGAGCTCGACGACGCCAGCAGCAGCAGCAGCAGCAGCAGAGGCAGCAGCAGCGGCAGCGGCAGAGGCAGCATAAGATTTCAGTCAGCGTCAGCCCAGTTGAGTGCATGTGTCTAAGTGGGCCTTAGACCCAGTTACTGCCACTGCCTCAGCGAGTGCGAGTGCGAGTGCGACTCTGACTGTGGCAGTGGCAGTGCCCCAGCATCGTCTTAGCAGCTAGCAATTGTTCAGCTAACAATCTGCCCTAACGAAGGCAGCAACTGCAACAGCAACAGCCACAGCAGCAGCCACAGCCTCTGTAGCAGTTGGGGACCTTTCTCATGGATCTTTAGTGGCAGCAACAGTAGCGGCTGCTCGGCAGCTTATTTAGCGCCGCAGCCGTTAAGAAAAGTGCATGGCATAGATTTTTATCGATTCGTCTCACACAGCCACTCAACGCAGCGTTCCCTCTGTGCGCTTAGCTAACTAAAAAGACAAAAAGAAGAAGAACAACAACAAAAATGCCAGCGATAGCCGCAGAGAACCAGCGACCCTTCAAGCCAACTACTTAGCCAAGCTGAGCTCATGTCTTGTGCTATTTAGCATATTTCATAAATGCACAAAAGCCACAAGTAACATGCGATTCCGCCTCTGGCATTTGCACATGTTGCATGCAGCTGTCGTAATTATTCACGGAATCGAAATTTGGGGTGTATTCGTTTTCATAGAAGCTATTCAACAGGCAGCAGGAGGCGTGGCAGGTAGATACATATATGTGATGAGCATGACGAGCTGAGAATCAACTCAGTATAAATAAATAAATAAATATAAATCTATTATGGAAATGGTAAATGAATAAATTTATAAAATTTAAATAAATAATAGACCAAAAATTAAATACAAAAAAAAAAAAAAAATATATATATATATATATATATATATATATATATATATAGACAATATTATAGAAATAAAAATTAATATATTTATAAAAATATAAATAAATAAAACACATATTAAAATTAATATATTTATAAAACTATAAACAAAAAATAAAACATAAAAAAATACATATTTAAAAAATATATATACTAAGTAAATACCAACAAAATAAATAAATTTATAAAAATATATGTATATAATCGTAGCCCACATTTCCATCTGCCCGTCTATCTGTTCGCAATTGGAACTCTCTTAATATACATGCATACATACATATATATCAAGTTTAACTATTTTTCGATAGCTCATCCCACGTTTATATTTTCCGAGAAAACTCATTTGACTCCTTTTCTTACGCGTGACTCGAATGATTTAAGAGCTAGAGACTTTGAATTTTGTTCGGCAGGTCCATGTAACTTTAATACAACCTTCCCTCACCCCCAAATTAAATTATATTAATGCTTCAACAAAATATACATATATGTAAACATTAAAAAAGCTACCCAATATGATATTAATATATTTTTTATTATACTAAAATAATACTGAAATATTATTAAAATTATGCTTAAACAATAGTCAAATAATGCTAAAATATTATTAAAATAATAAATTAAAACGTCTTTCAAGTTTATTGTCTTTGTTATAATAAAACAAAAATTAAGAGAATATGAAATTTCGCAAACGAGTTTGAAAAAATAGAAAAACAAAATAATATTTTGCAATAATTGAAAAAAAAAAATTGTTTAAAATGAGCCTTTGGCCTATGTAAAAATAAAACATGTCATTATCATGCTCTGAAATTCTTCAGATTTTCAACAAATCTATTAGCATATATGCCCATAGCCTATACTGCTGGCCAAGCGCAGTCGCTACCCAGTCAGCAGAGCAGGGGATGTGCAATACACACGCACACATACACACGCATTTAAGTATTGCGTGTGTATGTGTGCGTGTGTATTGCACATCCCTGCATAAAATAGGCTTGGTATAATGGGTATATTAACTCTTCAAAGGGTTTAAAGTATATTCCTGTCGAAAAGTCTCAACTATATCATTCTCATTTCTAATTATTATGATATATTTTCCTCCGAATTTAGGGTATTCGGGCAGCCTCAGCTATGTCATTCTTACTTCTCATTATCACCATATAGTTTTCTTTAGGCTTTGAGTGTCTCCTATTCGGGAAGCCTCAGCTATGTCATTCATATTTCTAATTATAAAGATACAGTTGTCTTTGGTCTTAAAGTATCTCCCAGTCGGGCAGTTCGACTATGTCATTCTCTTTCCTCATTATTATGATATAGTTTTTTTCGGGCTTATAGTATCTCCTAGCTGAGCAGCCTCTATTACGTCATTTTCATTTCTTATTATAATAATATAGTTTCCATCTTCCAGTCGAGTAGTCTCAGCTATATCATTCTCATTTCATATTATTATAATACAGTTTTCATTGACTTTAGGATATCTCCTACTCGGGCAGCCTCAGCTATGTCATTCTTATTTTCTATTATTATGATATATTTTTTTTATTCGGGCTTAGGGTATCACGATATAATTTTCTTCGGACTTAGGGTATCTCCCAGTCGAGTAGTCTCAGCTACGTCATTCTCTTTTCTTATTATTATGATACAGTTTTCTTCGACTTTAGGGTAACTCTTATTCGAGCGGCCTCATCTATGTCATTCATATTTCTCATTCTCAAGATATAGTTTTCTTCGACTTTAGGGTATCTCCCAGTTGAGCAGCCTCGATTTCGTCATTCTCATTTCTTACTATTATGATACAGTTTTCTTCAGTTGCCTTTGTCAATACTGAATGCAAATTCCTGGCATATTCATTGCAAATTGCTGGCAGTTGTTGTTGCGGCCCACTCAGGTATGTCCACGCATCGATTTCACATAAATTTGAACGCAAGTCTCTTTGTCGTAAGGCGAGTGTCTTTCAATTTGAGCAGTCCGCACATTCCATCATCAGCTAAGGCTCTTTATCGCACTCTGTGGCCCGGCCCAGCCCCTTGTCGCAGTCTGATTTTCTATTAGCATCTCGAGATTTGCTGCTGATTAGCCAACCTGAGAAGCTGAGCAGAAAAGCTTATAAACATTCGCCTGCTGCTGCAGCTCCAGCTACTCCGGGTACCGTTGACAGCCAGCGACGGCTTCAGTTCCAGCAGTCGGGGCCATTCATTGAGCAGCATCTGCATCTGATACCAGTTTATTGTCATCATCAATTCCCTTCTTATGCCATTGTCGTTGCCCGTGCGACTCATGTTTTGATTTTGTGCTGTTGTTGTTGTTGTTGATGTGCTTGTTTCTGCTTGCAAAGTTGTCGTGGCGCTGCGAAATCTGCTTATCAAAGTCAATGATAACGTGAGACGCGTCGCAGCAAACTGCTGGACCAGAAATTAAATTCTAACTTTGCTGCTGGGCCAAAGGTATGCCGAGTCCTGCTGCAGTCGACTTTTGCCACGATAATTGCCTTGCCCCACTGCATCCACTTGAAAGCCTTGCGAGTGCAAGTCAAACTAATAGAAAGTTGATTTGATATATGTTCACATACATATATTTAGAGAGAGAGAGGGGGAGAGGGGGTGTTTGCCTAAGACTAGAATCATAAGTTGGAAATAGAAATTGCATCTCGTAATGCACACACTCGTAGCAACTAGATCTGCTCGGGGGGAGGGGGGACTAAGGTGGAGTTACCCATGTATCATTATAGGATTTCTGATAACTTGTTCATTCCAATTAGAGTACATCATATCAAATATGCATATACCATATATATACTGTACTACTACTCTTTGAATTTATTAACGAACTGCCCTTCTTCCCCCTTTCAACTGCTTTCCCTCTCAAAATTTCTATCTCTTTCTTTCTTTGGCTTCTTGACTTCAACCAATTTTAACTGTTCACTTTGAAGCAACGGAAAATGAGTTTTACTCTCTGCTGCAATCTAAATTAAAATTTGTTTTGTGGTTTCTTTACAAGTGGGCAAAATGCAATAGAAAAAAAAAAAAATAAATAAAAAAAATTTAAAAAAAAGGGAAAAATCATTTATAAATGAAATTCAGCAAACTATAAATTTCCTAAAAAAAAAAACTTAGTGAAACTCTAAAAGTGTTAATTAAAATAACAAACTTTTCTTAACCCATATCCATTTATTTTTCACAATTATCACTCTTTCAATTTGCTTTTCAGGAGAATACATAAAAAAATTTGAAAGCAAATATAAATAACAAAATTTTAATAAATATAAGTTGTAAATTACAAATTAAAAAAAAAAAATTTAATTAAAATTCAATCAATGAATATTGCTAAATATATTTTATAAATGGAAGGTAGACATAAATACATATATTCATAAAAAAATTAAAAAATGTGCTAATTGAATAAATTTATAAAAAGTTTTATAAATCAACAAATTTATAGAAACTTATATAAATATAAAATATTCTATAAATTTATTCATTTAAAGTATTTGTTATAAATTTATTTATTTATTTATTTGTACACACTTAAACAAAACTTTTTTGTGATTATGAATATATAAAGCGAATTATATATTTATACTAACAAAATAAATAAATATTGATAAATAATAAAATAAAAAATAAGTCAAAATATATAATTAATACAAAAATAAACATTTAAAATATGTATAAAAAATTAATTACATATTATTCCAATTAGATTATATGAATATATCATAAATATATTGTTCTTTTACTCTGTGAATTTATTAAGCCCTTCTTTTCCCCTTCCAACTGTCTTCCTCTTTTTCAAATAATTAAAGGTGAAATTTGAATGCCATACGAAAAAAAACAATTTTAAAAAATATAAATATTTATAATCAAAAAATGTATATGTTCTGATATCTAAAAAAAATGTAGAATAATATATAATATTATTATAAATTAAAAAAAATAAATAAATAAATAAATAAATAAAGTATAATTTTATGTAAATATGAATATATAAATGTAAATTATAACATATGTATATGTAGGTATATATTTAATTTTAAAAAAATATGTAGTGTCTTAAAAGAATAATCATTGATAAGAAAATTATATATTATAGAATTAGCGTCCAGCACAGCTAAAGCAAAACCTTCCGTTGGTTGGCCCAAAGACGCAAGTTGGCTAACAGCGGCATAACAGCTGGGGAAATTTGTGGCTAACAGCGGCCGTTAAAATGTCCCACACTTGGCAGGCGCCTGGCCTGATAAGAGTCGCGTCGCAGGCTGGCTTTGAGTTAGTTGCCAGCGAGCAACCAAGCGACATGGACGTGCAACAGCAGCCGCAGCAGCAGCAACCATAGGCAGCAACTGAAAGCCATTTGAGCCAACATTTGAATGGACAACGGTCAGCGAGGCAGCGCCAACTAAAAAATTGAAGTTTCCGTTATTTTGGAGTTGTGTGTGTGTTGTTTTTTTTTGTGCTCGTTGCTGATAACTTTTGAAGGCTGGCAGCCAAGTGAATGACTCTTAATTGGCAGTGAAAAAAAAGAAAAATAAAAATAAAAATAAATAAATGTAAAAAAATTAAAAAAAAAATAAAAATAAAAAAAAATAGTGAATATAAATAAAGTTTGCTTTGCAATATTTTTTTTGTGTGTTAAATTTTGCAGTTGTTCCTTGCGACATTGCTGTGGCTAATAACAAGTATATTGAGTGAGTGAATATGTGCATGAGTGTGTGTGTGCATGTGTGTGACTGTGCATGCTGTGTGTGTGCGTGTGTGTTACGTGTTGTGCATGTGTAAGCAGGCGCATAGCGAGAATTGCTTGGCGCGCTCAAAAGTAGGCAACGGAAACGCAACGCACTGAACTTGGCTGCCATTTGGCCGTATGTGTGCATGTGTGCGTGTGTGTGTGTGTGAGTGTGTCACTCTGTGTGGGTGCATGAGTAAGTGAATTGAGTGTACGTGTGACTGCATTAGTAAGTATGTGAGCATTCCGTCTAAGCGTTTTTTACTCGGCTCTTGCCTTGCCTTGTTTTGTGTGCGTGTGTGTGTGTGTGTGTGTGTTATATTTGCGACAATTTATCATAATTGGCTTTACATTTAAAGCAGCTGGAGTTTACCCACCGACATATGTATATACATACATATATTGAAATACTACTGCCAACTGCGTAACACAAGCTGCCAAAAATAAACGCTAAGCAACGAATAAAACTGCCAAGACAAAGTCAGACGAAGAAGAAGCAAAACAAACAGCGAAAAATACGCTTTCTTCCACCTGTTTTTTTTCTGTGTGTGTTTTTTTGTTTGTTTATTGACAAAGTGCAAAACAACAACAATAACAACAACAACAACTACAACAATCGACAATAGAAGCCGCCAACGTGTTCACAATTTCGTTAATGCTGACGCCCACAGAGCAGGCCGTGCGGTAAGTTGACAATTCCATTCCATTCATTTCCATTTTCATTTTGATTTCTCTCTGCACGTCTCTGCCTCCTGCTCCTGCTCCTGCTCCTGCTCCTGCCTCCTGCTCGTTACACATTTTCCAACGCAATTGCGAGTGCACTTTTAGCAGCATTTTGTTCGTACTACACGAACAAGCTTCAAACGCCGCTTGATTTCTAAGTGCATCTGCATGTTTGCATGTGTTCGATGCTCTCTGTGTGTGTGTGTGCGAGCAGGGGTCGTGGTCGGTTTCGTTATTACAAGTTATGCGCTTTGGCATTCCAGCAGCCAAAGCCAACAAGCCAACAAGCCAACAGGCCAGCAATCTAGCAATGCCAGGCAGCTGCTACCAATGCTGCTCCTGCTTCTGCTCCTGCTGCTGCTGCTGCTTCTGCTGCTTCTGCTGCTTCTGCTGCTCCTGCTGCAAGCGCCAAGAAAAGTCACGTTGCCAATGGCAAATGGCAACTTTGAGTTGCTTTACCCCAAAACAACAAACTATAGAAATAGATATATATGTATATATATATATATATATATATATATATATGAGAGCAAGAAGCAGAACTAAAACGTATAAAAGCTAATTTCGTCACACACACACACATATATACAGATGTAGTGGCATCTCTTTCGCACACGCTCACGCTGTCCACTGATAGCAGTTGGCAAAAGTTGTCAAATTGCACGCTGCAGCGACGCAGCAGCAACTCTCATCAAGCCAAGGCCAATAATTGTCATTTACGAGCGGAGCAAGGAGACAGACATAGATAGACAAATATATATACATATATACAAATATATATAGCACATGTATATACATATAAATATTTATCTATATCTTTTATATTGTTAAAAAATAAACCAATTTTTAGTCGGGTGCTCCCGACTGCAGAATACTCATTCACGTTCAAAACGCTGTCAGCTCGAAAATATTGATTACTTAGCTATATTTAATAGTCCTTATGAATATGTGATATTTAATAGAAATTTATATACTTATTTATGATTTGAAATTGGAATAAAATCTTTATTAAAATCTGTAATATACATATATTAAATATATACCAAAATCTAAAATATATATGTATATGCCTATTCATATTTGTCTTGGAGCCGACCTACTTATGGCATACAATGTTTTATATATAAGCTTTGTATAACACATTATATTATTATAGATTATTCTAGTTTACTATGCCCAACCCAAATGGATATATATATATAAATATATATACAGTTTTTAGTAGATCTTTATTATGAGATTAATAATGATCTCTTAGCATTCACTAAGCGTTTAGTCTCTTACCATAGAAGGTACAATTTATCTCAATGTGCCACGCCCCCACGCCCCCAGGTCTACGGTAGGCTCAGCCTCTACCACACCTTTTTGATCTTGTGTTAAGTATATGTACATTTCCAATCTCTAGTCTAATATTCATCAAAACCTATATGAACACAAAAGTCAGACTCGATTTGCCACGCCTCCAATGAGCGCGGACACAGTAATTTGGTCAATTTTAAGAAGAGCTCTAGAATAATGTAATGTAACTGTTGTGTGTTATCATTTCCAAAACTGAAAATTGGAGGGTATTTTTCGATATGCCACGCCCTCATGGAAGCGCAAAATTCTTTTGGACTTGTGAATACAGGAGATTAGAGCTAGAAGCTGGAAAATTATATAATTGAGTTGAATTATTCCCAATTACATAAATCTCTAACTTCTAGCTCTAACAATCCCCGTTTTCTTTCTTTATCTGCCACGCCCATGTGCCCAGTAGAGGCGTATCATGTAAATTTGATTTATATTTCAAACTTCTAGCACCAATAGTGCTCAAAATATAATAACTATATCCAAATATTCACGCCCCTAATGGGCGTATCGTAATGATATCAACAGCCACGAATATTTAATTCAAATTGCAAGTCTCTAGTGACGAAATGTTTACGGACAGACGGACGGAGGGACTGCAAAGTAGGGAATACACTAAGCCAATATACCCATTTCCATTTCCATTTCCATTTCATGACTGAGAGTAGAATGCCAACAATGTGCAAATCGAAGTAGATTGACGGCATTTTATGGCGACCATAAAAAAATTTTATGCTTAAATTGGAATTTGGCTTTTCCTTTTGGCCGCATTTGAAAGCTAAAAGCTTGGCACAAACGAATTGGTTAATTGAAACATATTTTGGTCGAGTTTTGCCAAATTCAATCAATTTGAATCGAAAATGAAATTCATTAATAACTAGAATTCATTTAATAATAATTGCAGGAAATATATGTAACTCACTCTAGCTCTATCTCCCTGCTCTTGCTCTCTCTCTCTCTCTCTCTCTCTCTCTCTCTCTCTCTCTCTCTGTCTCCTCTATAAATATATGCTTAAATATTTAATACAAAGAACACTTTGAATGCTTTGACTATGTCGCAGCAAACTGAGTCAAAGTTTTATAGCTCGGGTCAAAGCAATTTATAGCAATCTCTCTCTATCCCCCTCTCTCTCTCTGTCACCCGCTCTCTCCCACGCTCTCTTGGTTAATGCTGTTGCTGCTGCTCTGCATACCAATGTCAATTTCAATTGCAAATTAATCGAGCAGCCTCCCGTGTCACGCCCGTGTCACGCGCGTGTCACGCGCGCCACGTCGCCACAATCGCTCTGACCCTGAACGACTCTCGCTGATGACTTTTGCGATAAGCCTTCGATTAAAAACTCGCCCATTTGCACTGGCCAACAAGTTAGTCAAACGGAAAGTTTCCAGTTATATTTCTATACGCACACATATAGAAATCTAATCAGCGCAAAGTAGAAATTTGTCGGAGAGTGTTATCAGCATTGGCTACTCAGCAGTTTCGCTCGTCCTTGCCAGCAAAGTTTTCCAGCCGCGTCCATCTAAGTTTTCTTTGTATTTTCTTTTCTTCTGCACTTTCACGATTTTCTTTGCAATTATTTTCACATAGATTTCTTTTAGCTTTTTGCTCTGCGGAGTTGGCGCCTGCAAGTATGCAAGTATTTTTTATGTTTTTTTCTTGATCTCATCCGCTTTTGGGCTGCACGCGCCTGTTTTCTATATTTTTTAATTAAACGCTTAATTGGCTGCCACACCTTTGGGAAAATTAATATAAAAACGATTGCGTAATTAAAAGCAAACAACAAACATATTCGCTGCTGTTCCTTTATATATATATAATATAAAATACATATTATATTATATATGGGTATATCTGTTAAGATCTTTCGGCTTGATAGCGTCACAGTCCCAGACACGCCCCACACATCTCGACTCGTTGACGCCTCGTCGCAGTCCGCTTAGAAATTAAAAACTTAATGGTCTGGCAGGCACACACTCACACACTGACACACACACACACCCATCTCATGTGCTCATAGTGTTTAGCATTAGGCTTCACCAGCTTTGCTCCTAAATAGAATTTGTAGTACGAAGTGAAGTGCGCGTGGGCTTAGCCCAGTTCAATGGCTATGCAAATATTGACAGCTTCGTTTTACAGAATACGGAATACATTAAAAACGTTCAACGTTCTCCCATGATAATTACGAAATGGCTAAATATTAAATGCTTTACTTTAAATATAGTTACAAATATATATATACATACATACATTCATATATATGTATAGTTACAATACAAAAGCTGAACAAACTTAGATAATGAGATCCTGAAAATCCTTATTATTTATATACAGTAGCATCCGGCTATAATGATGCTCAAGATACCGTCGTTATAGCAGGAAGACGCAATGACCGTACGGACGCTTTAAGCAGAGTCGCTATAATCGGATTCTACTGTATTTGTGTACACATATAAAGTCAAGACATTGAGTTATATTTTTAGCGTATATTGCTCCTCCTCTCTCTTTCTCTCTTTTCATCTATCAATTTCTTTCTCTCTCTCGCTCTGTCTTTTGTAATTTCTCAGTCTTTATGAGTGTTTCTCATTATTTCTCTCCTTTGATCCCACTTTATCACGATCTGTTCACTCACATTCTATCTTTTCTCTGTGTCACTCTCTTTCTCTCTCCCTATCTCTCTCTCTCTGTCTTTATCTATCTTTGTCTCTATCAATCTCTGTCTCTATCTTTCTCTTTACCTCCCTCTCTATCTCGCTCTATATCTCTCATTATCTCTCACTACTTCGTTCTCTTTCTATCTCTTTCTATCTCTCTCTATCTCTTTCTCCCGTCCATTCAGCTGTCCGTGCATCCCTGTCTTCATTCATCCGTCCGCCCATCCGTTCATTCATTTCTTATTCTATCCGTCAATCCGTTTGTTTATTATTCGTTCGTCTGTCGGTCCATTCGTCCGATCCGCCATTCGTTTTTCGCTCGTCCGACGTGTCGGTCCCGCCGTCTCATAAGGTGTTCAGAAATTCCCGATATATACTATCTGGGGTCATGGCTAATCGCAATTTATTATACCAGCAATGAAAGAGGGTTTAGATGCATGAGCAGATAGTTCCCTGAGCAGATAGTTGCACGACGAAAATATATAACCACTATATATTATAACCACTATACAAAAACATCTAAGGGACACTCTAAAATATAATGGATATCATACAAAATGTTAAATGTGAACCATTTTTAATAAAACTCGAATTTGGTCAGTTGAGGAAGAAAAACACGAATTTTAAAGGAACGACGAATTTTGGGCTTTTTTCGGTTTATGTAAAATTTTTGTAAGCTATATTAATAATACTATATTGATATACACCTCATCGGAAAGGTAATTTTTCAATCTACAATTTAGCATTTTCACTTTTTTAATTTGAACTAATATTACTAGTTTTATGGGCGGTTGAAGTTGAAAAATAAAATACCGAATATTAATGTTAGACACTGTATATTCGCATTTATAGCTTGTTACCCTTACAAAAATCTGCAAATTTGCCAAATACGATATCATGTAAGGAGCTCAACGCGTTTGTGAGCTGAAGATCTGCTTCGCATCGCAGCAGCTGATAGACGCTTTCAATAGTCTCTAATCTGATTTGGGTTCCTTTTGAGGCGTGAGCTGATGTTTAAAAGGACATTAGGAATATACAAATCAAATACTTTAAAACTCATTTAACTTTGATTCATTGCAATGCGCCGTCTGTCGCCTTGGCTTAAAGTCCAACTTTTCTTTCGCTCTGTTTTTGTATTTATTGACTTGAGTTGATTTCCTGCTTTTCTTTTTGCTTTCTGCTGCTTTGTTTTTGTTGTGTGTTTGTGTGTGTGTGAGTGTGTGTGTGTTTTTCCTATTCTGATATGTGGCTTTGGTACAAACTTAATTTGTGCTTGGCTAGCGTGAGAATGCTCGGCTCAATGCGATTTCCTGTCGCTCCCTTTGTATGCCGGCCAAAGGACGAAGCTCATTTTGTGTGTAAATTAAAGGAGGTTCAACAATTTTGGTTTTTTTCTTTCTTTTTTTGGGGACATTGGCCAGCTACCCGCTGGCAAGCGGACTAGAACACGCACGCACACACATGCACACACACAGACATACACATGTGGCATATTCATCTATGTCGCACATCGTTAAGCGCTGCCAGTTTGACTTAATTTGCGTTAAACTTTTTTGTTAAACATATCATTCGACTGGCAGGCCGGCAGCAAACAGGCCAAAAACCAAGCAAAACGCACAACCACACGCACACCCACACACACACACACATACACACATATGCATAAAAACGACGCGGGAAACACAAACAAAGGCATTAATCATGCCAGCTCGGGGACTAAATACATATACATACATAGAGGCAAGAGTTAGAGAGGGCGTGGCAGAGAAAGAGAGAGAGAGAGCGAGAGAGGGCTGTATCTGAAAAGGAAAAAAAATGAAGCGTAACAAAATCTTTATGGGATTTATTAAGCATTTGCTTCATTTCGCTTTGTGTCTATTGAGAGCCTCAAAAATGCTCAAAATCAATGTCAAACAGTGCAGAGTCATCTGTGTGGGTGTGCGGGTGTGTGTGTGAGTGTATGACAAACCATATAAAGCCCAAATATGAGTTCAACCACTCTCAAATACTCTTACCCTTAAACTAAATCAATTCAAAAGGAACTGCAAGGATATCTCTTTTTTTTATTTCTTATATAAAATCCAAGTTTACTTCCTAGAGAAAATTCAGCTTTATGTGAAAGCAGAGTGAACTTTGCAGAGTTAGGGTATTATAGAATTAGAGACTTAGTCCGACTTGCCACAGAGGTGGACGTCAAGGCCTGAAAGCGAATAGCGGAATGTTTTAGGAGTAGGGGCTTCCGCTGGTCCAATTAAGACCACGCCCAGGAAGTTGGGGGATGGGGGACAGACATCGACGCAGCTTAGCGAGCTGGGCAATAAGATCTAAAAGCAGACGATTCGAATTAGTGTACTTACGCCCTTTCAAGAGATGTATGTATGTACATGTTGAGTGAGTGTGAGTGGTGAAACAACAAGCAAAGGATGCTCGGGCAGGCACTGCTCGACCTGGCGATACCCTGACAACTACAAAGAACTTGCATTCCCATCGTTCATTTTTTGTGCTCAGATTGCAAATACTAAACAGACACATACACACACCACACACATATACACACAAACACATATCATCAAATAGGGGAAACTTCTTAATTGAATAACTTTTCGAACAGATAGCTGCGCTTAATCACTTTTGCACAGACAGCAATGATCTAGTATGTGAAATATGGGCTTCTCACACTTCAAGGGGAAACGAGAAGGGTATCTAAAATGCAAATATTAAATACACGGAGCTACACACTAAACCGACATTAAATTATCGACTTTTATCGATAATAAACATATAAGATGAGCTACCGAAAAAGTCTTTGGTTTTATGGATTTCAAGATCACAAATGGACGGCGCTGCTGACTATCCATTATTGATTATATATTATCGTTTATCGAGGATCGATTACCAGCTATTAAGTAGCAATTATTTATGATAGATTACCGACTATCGACAATCGATTAGTGACTGTTGATTGTCGCCTATTCATTATCGACTATCGAAAATTGCATGCTAATAATCGATTGTCAACAATACATAAACGACTATAAATGATCAATTACCGATTATAGACTGTTGATCGTCGACTACCTCTTATTCTTTATCGATTATAGACTGTCGATTATCAACTATCAATTACTGATTTTCTTATTGATTTTCTTATTATTATTATCGTCTATAGAGTAACGACCCTTCATTTTAAATTATCGATAATGGCCTATTAATAATCGACTATCGTTGCTGGGCTATCGATTAACAACTATCAATAGCCGATCTTCCACCGATTATCAACTATAGATCATGAAGTGCTTATTTTCGACTGTCGATTGCTGTATTTTAATTATCTATTTTTGACCGATAGTCAACAATAGATGATCAACAATAAACGATAGACTATTAATAGAGTGTTTGTCTGCTATAATTCGTTTTGATCGATTGTTGACTATCGACTACCGATTTATTGCCATCTATAGATTATCGACTATCGCTTATCGATTATTGGCTGTCGCTGCATATGCTGGTCTCTGACGTCGATAGACGCAATCGGACAGGTCGTCAGTTAGCTGGGCTTGGTCATGGTCAGGCGGGCATTTTGCTTTGTTATTTTCCCTAATTTATCTCACCCACTCCATATCTCTGTCTCTCTTTCGCACGCTCTCTGTCTTGCTGTAGCTTGTTTATTTAACAAAATGAAAACTTTTGGCCCGAAACTAGACCGCAATAACTGTAAGTGCTCAGCAAACAGTATCGCAAAAGCCCAAAAACTAACAACGCCAGCGACAAGTGTAGACACACAGAGACAAGCGCACACAATAATACGCACACATAAATATATATATTGAGGTACGAGTATATCTATTTATATAGCTCTACCTGGCCTTGCCCGGTCACTGGCACACACACACACACAGAGTGAGAGAGAGAGAGAGACAGAGTGAGAGAGAGAGAGAGAGATATACACCCGCCTCCATATTGGCGCGCTTGAATCATTCGTGTGTGTCGAGCGTCCTGGCCACTGGCAAATTATTATGATAATCGCTGGCATAACTTATGCGACATTTTTACAATATGACAGTTCGATGCGTGCGATTGCGTTGGCGCTGGCTGCTGCCTGCTGCTTGCTGCCTGCTGCCTGCTGCGTGTTGGGGTAGTCGCACCTATCGAGTGGCAACAACGTGTTGCCAAGGTGTTGCCGCGATTCATTCAGTCACTCTGTCGGGCAGCTAGTCGGGCAGGGGGAGGGGGGAGTGGGGAGTGGGCGGCGGCTGCCTTGGGGAAATTAAGTTTGTGTCATGTTTTGTGTCATTCAATCTCCCCAGACGGCAGCTGCACAGCCAGCAAAGCCGAGCAGAGCAGCCAAGCAGCCAAGCAGCCGAGCAGCCACCATACGGCGTCTGCGTGATGTGGGCCATATGCAAATGGCTGAAAGTGTTGCATACTTATTCGCGCGCGCGGCAAGTGCAGGCTGCAAGTGCTTGGGCCAAGTGGCAAGTGGCAAGTGGCAGCCACAGTGGGACATCGATAGATGCGCGTCAGCAAATGATTAACGCACAGTTTAAGTTTAGTTTTTATAGTCGATTTACGGTCAAGGGACAAGAGCGTCAGCAGGCCAAGGGGATTGCTTTTGGGCCGGCCAAGGCTGGGCAGAGCAGGACAGGTAGAATTACGCGGTGCTGCATGCAGAGTTTTTTTTAGGGGGAAATACGTTTTGCTACTGCCTCAATTTGATGAAAAACTCAATTGGAAAACAATTTGTAATTCGGATTAGCTACATCATTTGGAGAGGATGTCCGGACGGTTGAATGGATAGATGAGTGGATAGAAAAGGGAAGAATAGAGGGATAGATGAGCTACCTCATTGACAGATTGATAGACGCACTGATAGATGGTATAGGTAACAAGGTGAACAGTGAATAAGACCAAAAAGATATTTTCACAACGTAAACGAATAGGCGCATTATAGACTTGACCATGTAAATTCTAAACTCTGACTGTCCTAAGCTCAGAAAGCTTTCAAAGCATTAATAACTTAGGGCAAACAAATGTGGTCTATACCAAATACCGAGTTGACTATTTGAAATAAGTCAAATTGATCGATATTAGAAAATAATTAATATGATAGAAAAAAATACTGTAATAATAATAATAATATAATGGATAACTATATATATTCATATATTATTTAAATTAATAGAACCATATAGCAATTATCTCTTAGCTAAAATCTAAATCAGAATATTGATCGATAACAAAGTAGAGCTCAGAGGTATCGGAAAATAAACAGCAAAATTCTATGACGAATGAAACTAGAAAAAAAATATATACATAATTTTTAGCTTGCGATCTTCGAGATCATTGAGAATATAAAGACGAGAAAGATAGAGAAACAGATGAAGACGCAGAGACCGACGTGACGGGTGAACAAACTGACATAGCTAATCAACTCAGCTCGAAAAAAATTAAACATGCTTAAATATTTATCTTCTTCTTATTTCCATATAACCTATTTATATCGTAAAGCTAAAGCTTTTCTGGAGTCTGTGAGCCTTTCCTCCTGTTTATTCCACACACACCTCAGCAGAACCAATATACCCGGCCAGCTCACTTGCAATAGCAACAGGGTATAGTCAGACAAGGCCAGACAGAGATTGAAAAATGTTGATTATACTGTCATGGAATTTACTCAACAATTTCCATCTCAGCTGCATGAGAAATCAACTTATCTGCTCAAGGATTAGGGTGGACTGTAGAGCAATATGAGCAGGTTATTAGACACAGAACAAGCCAAGGCCAAGTATATTCTAGTCGGATATGCGAGGAAAATAATCTATAGCCCAAAGTGTTTGCTAGAATATTCAACTAGAAACCCAGCAAAATTTCACTCTGTTGAGCATATCTACATACATACCTATATACTATATATATATACAATATGTATGTATGTATATGCCTTATTAATATATGTATGTATATATTGACACATTGATATATGGATATCTGGCATATTTGCCTGGCACTTGCTGTGTCCCGCTTTATGACACTCGCTCCTGAATCCTGCGGGTCTTGGCTAGCTGAACGTCACGGGCTTCTGGTTGGGGCAATTTATCAAATATCTTATACAAAACTCTGTCGCCTGTCAGCGTTGATTTTAGCGCTTAGCGAGCACTACACTCGCCCCCATTTCTCTCTGCCCCCTCTGTGTGTGTGTGTGTGTGAGTGTGACAGGCGCGTGTTGACTGCGTGAATATAAAACACACCTGTTGCCAGGGCCCCGGGACGCGTACGTGCACGGCGAGTCGACATCGTCATTTATATGACACATGAGGTGCGTCCTTAACCCCAACTACCAATGGGCTACACTCCCGCCTCCCGCCTCCTGCCTCCTGCCTCCTGCCACCCGCTCCTGCTCCTGCCCAGCCCCTTCCCGCTCAAATGCCGCCAGCACCATCTCCTGCTGCTGTACTTTGAGGGCACAATAAAACACAAATAAAGTGTGCGCGTCGGGCGAGTGTCACAAAATGAACATGGCTGAGCGTATTATTTTTATTGCAGCGTGTGGATTGCAGCCCCTGACCAACATGCAACATGTGTCAGCAGCAGCAGCAACAGCAGCAGCAGCTACAGCAGCAACAGCTACAGCAACTAGGGAAACTGCCTCGACATCTGCTCGAGCGCTTCAAGTGCTAAGAGACTTTCAGCCAAGCACCGAAGTTCGTTGGACTAAAGTAGCATAAGAAGAAGAAGAAGAAGAAACAGCAAGAAGAAGAAGGACAGCCGGAAGAAGAAGGAGAAACTGAGAATTTGACACTGCGATTGCCGCTCGTTCCACTCAATCTCCAAGGTATTTCCAGGTAAGCCCCACGTATCACACCCATTGTAAATACACATACATGTATAAATATAAATATATACATATATCTTTATATACTAATCCAATGTTCTAATTGCACGCAAATTCAGTTTCCATTCATATACATTATGCATAAGCCAAGCCAAGCCTAGCAGAACTTCAGCTAGTTCAGCAACTCGTTTCCCCCCTTCCCCCGCTCAGTCAACGATTGTCGATTGTCGGATGTCAGCGCACTGACAACAACAACAAGCAGCAATGAGCCACAACAACAACAATCAATCAAAAACAACGTTTACCATAAATTTAACTCAAGCAATTTGCTTAAAATTGCTCGAATTCTTTACTTCGATCCACCCTATTTGATGGGATTGTTCAGAGAATAGAAGAGCTCAGTTCTTTTCCTTTGGGCTCATACATCAACAGCTTATAAGCATTAGGAAAAGTAAGCATACAGATATATCAGCTATCACTTTGCAACATTCTCTATCATCTCTCTCTATATAGTTCCAAAAATTACTAGAATTACTTACCCCTTGATCACTTCCTCAAGACTTTTCCAAACAAAACATTCCTAAGGGAATTGCATATAATAATAATCATAATAATAATCTTATATACATATGATATATATATATATATAAATATATATCCCGAACTTTTAGGTTTTATACTATATTTACTATGGAAATATATATATAGGGTATTTATTGTTTTATGAGAATATACATACATGTATATGTGACTGTTTGTCTGGGACCGTACGCAAATAACCGTACGAACGGTATAAGCGGAGGCATTATAAGCGGATTCTACATTTATCAAGATCATACACAAGATGACACTTTTTTAATTTCTGATATGGCAGGATACTTTTATTGAGCATACGACAAGGTACTTCTCTCGACGATTTTCAATGTAAAAGTTAAGTTGCTAACAGACATATTCGATGTTTTTTTACCTTACAGATTAGATCGATAAAAACTTAATAATATTTACTTTTGCAGGAGCACTTTTTTTTTAAATCCCTAAAGCTTATAAAGAAGTCAACCATTTGTCAGATATTCTCCTTTGATGTTGTCTTTATATAATATTAAAATATTTCAATTCTGTTCGGTTGCAACATAAATGCAGAGCTTGACTGGAAAGTGGAGGGGGAAGAGTGGAGAGTACTCTATGTCTGCTCACCTAATCTCATAATTCACTTAATCACGAGCGTCGCTCAATTCACTCAATCCTTCATCTCCTACATGATTGGCGTGTAGAGAGTAAGTTCCGTCCCCTCACACAAACTCATAAATGATATAGAACTACTCCCGTAGATCTAATTCGATTCAATTGGAACTCACTCCCATACTCTGTTCTCTGCATTCCACTTCAGCCTGTTTCATTTCCCATACATTCCCAACCAATTCATACAGAGATCATCGCATCTCTCTCTCTCTCTCTCTCTTTCTCGCTTTGGGATTAACTATCCTGTTCCGCCCATTTAGTGGGCATTGTTTCGCAAACGATTTGCATTCAATTCAAACATATTTCAGAGGCCGCAATTATTTCCAGCATTTTATTTTTATGGCTGGACGTTTGCTTTACAATTTGTTTCCATTTTTGATTTTTCTCCTTTTCCTATTTCTTTTTTTGTTTATTTGTGAGCAATGATTTGATTTGCGACAATGGCTATCAAAGCGTCAACTGTAATGTGTCTTGGGCATTGGGCGCTGATACAGATGATTGGTATGAATGCTGCCAGCTGCCAGCTTACAGCTCCTGCCAGCTCCTGCCTGCTCCTCTGAGCTCCTGCCAGATTCTGCGAGCGCCTAACTCCCCATCTATTTACAGCTTTTGTTTTTATAGCAAAGTGTACGCTTCCGTTTCCGCTAGTCTCTGTCGTTCTCGCTCTCTCGCTCTCACTCTCACTCTCTCTTTCTGTCTCTTGTTGCTGCTATTATCTGCGCCCTTCATCTCAATGGCGCTGCCGTTCCGGTGTTGAGGGTCGTCGTCGTCGTCGTCGTTGTCATTGTTGTTGTTGCTGTTGTTGTTAAGGCCATTGTTGTTGCTACTGCTGCTGTTGCTGCTGCTGCTGCTGCTGCTGCTGTTGTTGTTGCTGTTGTCATCACCGACATTTAAATTACATAGCTTCGACATGGTAGAGGGCCCGCATTCATTCATGAGCTTGTTCCCGCCAGCTATTTTTACACGCAATTTCTTTGACTTTGCCGCCTTTGTTCGCTTTCTTTACTTACACAAATTAAACTAGAATCTAACTGCGGATACTTGAAGGCTTAATACATACCAGCACCCACCCACACCCACCAACACACACACACACATAGGCGCACGCTTGCGTACGCACACTCATACACAGATTGATAGTCGTATGGAACGAATCCTGAGAAATCGTCAGAGCAAAACTATGATAACACGACTCTACAACACCGAGGAGGATCCCGCCTATTGCTCCGTCATCTGGGGTGCGAATCTAACCAGCAGCAGCGACCTCGTCCTGGGCACCGCCACCAATGCCACCCACATTTACGCTAACGACTTGCGAGACGACCTATATGCGGTAAGTGAAATCTCTCAGCCTCAGTTCCGCACCCAAGCGAGGGGTACTCCCACAATTAGCATAATAATCACATCAAAAAGCAAACAGTAAACGGAAGCAAATTGCTTAGTTTCGGTTGGTTTTTTTATTTATTTATTTATTTTTTTTTTTTTTTTTTTAATTTTAATTTTGCAAAAACAAAATAGGTATATTTTAAAATTCATTGGAAAAGCTCTCAAACGGTATTCAATTTATATGAAATAAAAAGTAAAAATTAAGAATTTGTAGTATTTTTTCAAATATTTAAAACTGGTTTCAAAACTATATATTTAATAATATTTAGTAACATTTAAAGTATTTTATTCAAAAAGAAAAAAAAAAAAAAATTATTTGTTTTGAATCCCGTGTTTTTCAAAGGATATACTAATAAAAAAAAATAAATAAATAAATAAATAAATAAAGTAGAAATAATTATAGCAATAAAAATAAGAATATTTTAAAATAAATACACAAGACTAAAATAAGAATAATAATTGCCCAATATTATTTGACCATTTATTTACTTATTTTATTTTATTTTATTTTTTCTTTTTCCTACCAAAATTTTTGTTCTTAACATTTATACAAAAATAATTTTTGGAATACATTTTAAAACTTTTCGATAAATTAATTTAATTTAATTTAAAATTAATTTAATTTAAATTAATTAAATTTAAATGTTTATAGACTTCTACAATAAAAAATGCTGTTTGCTAGCTCGAAAATAGTTGCTTAAACTGACATCATTTTTCTATTCTATTTTTTATTTTATTTTTGAACTTCTATGTTATTGTTTCTTTTTATTTTTTTGTGGTTCAATTCAAACTGTTCTTTGAGTAACAATACTTAACGCTGGCTAGAGGGGGACAGCCTGCTGTGAGCAGCTGCGCTGCGAGCTGTTGCCTACTTTTACATCACACACACACGCACAGCACAATACTCATGCGTTTTGTGGTTGTGCGTGTGTTGCTGTTATTATTATTTTTTTTATTTTATTTTTTTTCTTCTTTATCCCATTTAGCAGTGGGAGCAGGCAAACGTTATGAACAAAGTCTCATTCAAGGCGAACGCGAAATAACTCATTTCATAGCACAGCACGTGCAAAAGTTTGCTGCTGTTGCACTAGATGTTGTTGTTGTTGTTGCTGCTGTTGTTGGTGTTGCTGCTGCTGATGCTGTTCTTGCCGTTCAAAAGGTGCTTTGTGCACAACTTTCGCCCAAGGCTGCAAAAAAGGCGAACTCAAGTGAACTGGCGGTGCCTGTCTATCTCAGTGTGGAAGAGAGGGTGTAACAAAACCAAAATGAAACAACAGCAACAGCAACAGCAACATCAACAGCAGCACCAGCACCAGCACCAACAAGAACAACAACAACAACAGCAACAGCAGAACACAGCAATAAGAGGAAAACATAACAAAGAGCAAAAGCAAAAGCAACAGCAAAAGCAAACATGCTAAAAAGCATGCAAAACATATTTACAATACGAAAATGCCAACCCACTTAGTGGTAGACGTGCAAAAGATAGAGCGAGATAGATATAGACACAGATGAGATAGAACAAGAGCGTGTGCGTGTGTATACTCGTATGTGTGTGCGTGTGTGTGCGTGTGCATAACAAGTCGCAAATAAAAGTGTCAAGTTGACTATTGAATTTTTATCTGTAGCAGCCCATCCAACTGGGCAACAATGCGACAGGCATAACTGCAAGCGCGACAGAGACGGACTGAGCTGAGCTGGAGTGTGCACATGAGCAAGAAAGTAAATGCAGCATGATTTATGAGCTTTGACGATTTTGTTTACCGTTCTCGGGCTAGCGCAGCAAATGTGATGAAGTCAAGGCATATTCGATTCATCAGTAAAAAATTCGTTAAAAAAAAAAAACTTGTATATTTTATATTGTATATTGTATTTATGTGTATAAATCAATGAGTATTTCTTGCTACATTTCTATTATAATTTTATTTTATTTATTTATTTTTTTTTTTTATGTGTGCTGTGAACAAGCATTGTGCAGTCAGCTATAGCCGATGGTCGAGTGTTTATGTTTGTTTTTCATTTTTACTCTTATTCTATTACTATTATTACTTTCGATTAGCTTCGTTACGCTACCACTAAAAAAAAACACCATGTCATATTCTGCTTACTCTTCTTCTTCTTGCTTTGCTGCGTATTCCGCAGGATGTGGAGGATCCGCGCACCGAGGCGCTACGCGAATACTGCTATGGCCTGATGCTGCCCATCATCTGCGCCCTGGGCATCATTGGCAACGTGCTCAACCTAATTGTCCTGACCCGACGCAATATGCGCGGCACCGCCTACATCTACATGCGAGGTAAGTGCCGCCCGAGCTGACCCCTCCCACTATGTACATCTGTACCTTAGGTCGCCTCGCTCCCCGGCTATCCGATTTCATTTACTGCCCGGCGAGCCGCACTTATTCGCTGAATAATTGCCAATTTTAGTTTCATTCACTTAAAATGCCCACGAATTGCCGATTTCAATTGCCGGCAGCGCAATTAGGATAACTCGGCACAGCTTGGCATGAAAGCGAAACGAATAAAGATAAGCAGCAAATGAGAGAGCGGTAGGCGACTGAAAGATACCCCTTACAGATAATCTCTATGTCAAATATGCAGTTGGAAAAAACTTTTATGGAGGATTTGTAGTAAAAGTCAAAGTGAAGACTGATAAATGAGCTGAGTAATATGATATATATATATACATATATATATACATATATATATATATATATGATATATGAAGGGGATTGGTATATTAAGCGTAATATATGATATGATAATATATATAATATGATGATAATACAAAAGTAAATGAGATAGTGAAGGAAGTGAAATGATATATGTGATATAGTATATATAGATTTATACTCTAGTATGATATAGTGTAATAATAAGATATGGTTCTATATATATTACTTTTAAGTAAATAAATGAGATAAGGAAATGATATATATGATATAATATATGAATATAAAATATATGGTATTATATATTTTTGTATAAAATTGAAAAGAAAGTTTTTATATTCTGCAAGTTCTGGACAGATATATAGTAGAACAGAAATATCAGCAAAAGATAGAGAACAGATCATAGTTAGATCAGCTTGCCTTCAGCATCCTGATAAGGAATATCTATAAAAACAAACTTCATCAACCAAAAAACTACTATATCTAGTAGGAAAAACTTTGTTAAGAAACAGTTTACTTTCAATTTCACATATACACATACACACATATGTGTCTCATGCCCTTAGCTGCTTGCAGAATATTTAAGATTCGTCCTTTCGCATCGTTGCATTTAAATTTAATTTGGGTTGCTTGGGACATTCGGGAAGTTCTTTTCCTTCTCAGAAATTCTCGTTTCTTTTATACAAATATTTTCGCACTTATTTATACTACTAAAGAAATTAACCTTTGACCCCACCCCAATCCAAATGACCTGGCAACTTCAACAACAATAGCCATAACAATACAAAACAATATGTGTGTATGTGTGTGTGTGTGTGTGTGTGTGTGTGTGTGTGTGTGTGTGTGTGTGTATATGTGTGTCTCTTCGTATATGAACTGGCGCTGTGGAACCTTATTTGATTAGGCAGCCCTCTGAAATTTATGTAAAGCCTCTAAGCTCTAGAGAGAAAGAGGAAACACGGCCAGCATTGCGTCAAAAAATAAGAAGAAGAAGATGAGGAGTAAGAGGAGCAGTGAATAAAAAGACAATGGAAACAGATGTGCTGAGACATAACGAAGTCTCAATACACTAGAACTGAATAACCGAATGAGAAAATGAAAATGATAAAGTAAAGTAAATGATCAAAGGGTATAAAAACATCTATATAGATGATATAATTATACGGATATATACATAGATGTATAGATGAATCGATATATAGATAGTCAGCTCTCTATAGTTGAAATAGATATACGGATATATACATATATTGATAGATAAATATATATATATAGAGATATATAGCCATAACAATACATGCTGTATATATATAGATATATAGTTATATTGATATATAAATATATACATATATAGATAGTCAACTCTCTTATCCCTTGCCCCATCTGTGTGTTACATATGCCTCGCTCTAGTCGCAAATGCCCCGCCTGCGGCCGCAACACGTGGCTGCTGTATCTAAATGCGTTAAATAATGCTGAAATGTATTAGACAAGTTGTTAAATGCTCGCAAGTAACTGGCTAAGCTGAGGCTCTCGTTTGCTCTGGGGCCGCCTAATTGATTAATGCGTTGGCCGACAAAAAATGAAGCATGTCAACGGACGCAGCATGTTGCCAATTCCGGCGTGCAATCAGTCATGCGGCGTGTGGCAAGGACTCGAGCGGCTCACATTACACTCGGCAACTCAGCAACGGCAACGACAAGGATAAGGACAACAACAACATCGGCAACGGCTGATGAGGGGAAGAACACGAAATTTATAATTCAATTAAGATTAGTTTCATTTTTTTTTTTTTTTTGCGCTTTCTCAGCTTTAGACTCAATTTAAAGCGAGAGTTTTAGCTTTTAAGTGGCATTGCAATGCAAATGCAAAGAATCTTTAGTCAGTATCTTTTATCTCTAGCAAATAGCCAGAACTTAAAGATATTTAATTTATTTTCCCTTTTGCAATAGACTTGAGCTGTTCAAAGTTAACTATAAAATGAGTTGAGTAGATGCAAAAATCGGAATTTTGTACGAGAAAAAGGCATTGGTAGTGCTCAACTGATAAATACCCTCAGTCTACACAGCTTTTATTTATTTATAAAATAGATTTCAACTATTCAAAGTCGATAGTAAGCTACGTCAAAGAATTAAAATACGAGAGGAAAGTAAAACTTTTGAATAAATAGAAGCAGTCGGGAGTGCTCAACTAGTAAATACCCTGAACTTGCATAGATTCACATTATTATAACTTTTGTATAACTGAGCATCTTTGGGCATGCGAAATACAGTAGAATTCGGCTATAACGTTTCCGTTAAAAAATCGTCGATACCTTGAGCGTTGCTATAACCGCACTCTGCTGGGCATGAATCAATATTTTCTATATTTTGAATGAATATTTTCTATATTTTATTGACTATAGCTCTAAAATGAAGGTTCTATTTGATTTTTTATTATTTCTCTTTTTTTTTAATAAACCACAAAAAATGGAAAATAAAAATTCGTCCGAATAGCGCACTGAAATTAAATTTTTAATATCTAATTTCAATTTGACAATTACAGCTACCAACATATGTTTGGTATGCTACAAATTGAATCTCTTTGAAAAATAAATTATTTATAGAAAATTTATATATAGAGATACTGCACTCGACTCTTAATTCCAAGCAAGAATATATTTGGATATGTATATTCATCTTAGCTATATACAAAGATAAGCACTTTCAGTTAACTCAGCTCGATTTTTCATTCTGAAAGTGTAGTCCATAAAGACTTCTTTTTATGATTAGCCGGTGTCTGTTTGTGGCTGTTCCATTAAGTCGAGCACGAGTGAAACGAATATTACTTTCTCAAAGATAATTTGCTACATTTGTTTTTGACCAAAAGCCTGCGAGGCTAAAGTAAATAGCAAAGAGCAAAGAGCAAATAGCAAATGGGAAATTTGTTGAGCAGTGTTGGCCTGCCAGGCAGCCGCCAGTTGAAGGTGGCGAAAGGTTGGTGAATGTGGTGAAGGTAGTATCTCTGTAAAATGTGAGCATAAAATGTAAAATGTAAAATGTAAAACGTGAAACGGCTCCAATGTAAGACGCATGCGATGGCAACATAATTGATTGCCTTTTGGCTGTTGCCTGGGCGGCGGAAGCTGCGGTGGCTGTTAGCTGATAGGTGATGGCTGTTAACTGGAAATTGGAAAACCTAGCGACTGCTGCCACTTAAAGTTGTTTGTATACCCTGCATAAAGATGCGGTTGAGTGCATGTAATAGGCAGAAGTAGGCGCGGCATACCCCCATAAAGTATATATTATTATTGAGCTGAGTCGAGCAGAGTTTTGTCCGTCTATTCATAAATCTGAACCTTTTGCAAAATTGTATCTTCTAGACCTTTAGAGCCAGAGTATCCAAATTTTAAATATAGATTCATGTATATCTGATAGAATTTCGATTTTTGTTATATGTGAAATATAGGCTCTAAAATCTACACCCTATATCAATCCCTCGCAGGCTTCAGCGGTTTTCGCAGTCGAACAGTCCCGACTAGAGTTTTCTTACTTGCTTTTTTTTTTCTGAAGTCAAGTAACTGGTTGGACTGGGCTGCGCTGTTTGGGCTGGATAAATGCAAAGTGAGGTCCTTTTGCCTGAAATATCACCAGTCTCAGTTCGAGTGGCAGCTCGCAGTAAATAAGTTGAATAGCCGTGCAGTTGCCAAGTTCGCTAAGAGTGAGGGAGAAGGAGAGGGGGGCGAGGAATAGGGGCAGAGCTGTTGCCAGGCCCTGAGAGTAATAATGACCGAAATCAGAGCAGTCATTTTATTAAAATAACAAAAATATTTTGCTGCCAGCAGCAGCCTTTTTACGACGCGCTCGGTTGCCATTTGTCGGTCATTGCCTTCGAATATTTGTCCGACTTGCTTTATGTGTATTTCTCTATCAAAGTGGGCGTGTGTGTGTGCGGGTGTGCGGGTGTGTGTGTGTAGGAGGCTACTCTGCTACTGTCACAGATTTGCGCTGGTCGAGTCAAGGAAGTGTCGATACATTTTAGCTAACCAAAGTTATGCATTTGGGCTTCGAGAGAGAGAGAGAGATGGGGAGTGAGTGAGAGAGAGAGAGGAAGAGATTGACCCTTGCCGCTTGCTTTATGACTCACAGGGGAATAGATCCGGAAAAATTATTGACTCTACAATAAAACGAAGAGCCCAACTTGCTGAACATAAAAGCAAAAACTTGTCAAGCGAGCTTAAGGACCCCTAACTCATATTTCCATTACAATGAACTACAGATCCATATGCTCTTAATTGAGCTGCTAATCTTGATCTTTATAGTAAGTATTACATAGTTGATTTAATAGTCACTCGGAAGGTATATGTAGTAGCTCACAATATGAAACATATGTGCCTCAAGATACAATGCAATCGCCATGAATCATTTCGAGTATTATCAAGGGAATCTTTAGCGAATTTTTCATTTTGGGCAATATATTTTGATTTATTCTTGATTAACTTACATAAATTATCGCTGAAAAGTCGACGATGAGATAAGATATGAACTCCAATAGCAGAGGAACTTAAAGTTTTCAGCAATAGCTAGGAAGCGTTGTGCCATGGGGAGTGCTCAACTAGTAAATACCCTGAACCTGAAGAGATGGAGGTTGTTATACAATACACTTGAACATTTTTATAGTAAAATAAGCAGAGCATGGGATTTAGGAAGTGAATTAAAAATGTTTAACAGTTGCTGACTAGCAAGAGCTTGGGGAGTACTCTGCTAGGAAATACCCTATAGGCAATACTATAACCCATGAAGCATCTACCTCTGTCGAAACGTATGCTCTCATTTCATTAACTGTCATAACTAACCCACGTTCATCATCCATCCACTAGGTTTTTATGGCATCAATTAACCCTTGATCATTTTCACTTGACTGTGTAACACCCGCCCTTTACAGCTATAGTCCTACGCCCTCCTCTCGCTTAACGATCTACCAATTATTTGCCTATTAAAATGAGCAATTGAGGACTTGTTCAAATGCTCGTAAATGGATATTATTGAGCAGTTATCAGATTAGTTCAGTTCCTTGTCTTGCTTGTATTGTCATATTTAATGCATAATCCCATTTCCGGGTGCCTTTCACGTAAAAACCTTTTCCACCAAGCTGGCAATCCTTTGGACTCAGGCAGCGCTGCCAAACGAACAGATTTGTATAAGTTGGCCCCATGTGATGGACACTCATCACACAAAAGTGACATTTATATTGATGTGCCATCAACCCAATTAGATCAACAATCTAATACAAAACTGTCTCACTGCGTGTGTGTGTGTGTGTATGTGTGTGTGTATGTGTGTGTCTGCTTGTGTGTGTGTGGTTTGTTTGCATCACAGGAAGTCATATATCCCGAATTAAGCTTTGTGTGCACGGCAATTTGCGGCATCAGAGGAGCGGGTCAAATGGACCCGACCCGACCCACACGAGCCGAGCATATAAGTAATAATGTAATTATAGGCCCATAAACAAGTCGTAAATCAATAAACAACGCTCACACACGCACTCACACACGCTTGCTCTCGGCCATAAGTAGAAATTACGTATCACAACAAAAACTACGTCCAACAAATCAACTAAGTGCGGTTATTGCACAACTGTCCGACTAGCCAATACCCTAGCCACGGACTTAAGCACTGCTTTAATAAGCAATCGAGCTAATGGAATATGCTGATTGCTAATTAAATAAAGGATCCATTTGAGCTCGATAACTAAACCAATCCTCAATGAAGTGTCAAGTCTCAAAATCGATATTTATCGATCAAGTGAGGCTGCTTAGAACGTTAAGCCTTCATCTTATATTGCATTAAATGTATCAATGATATTTCTAGTTCATAACATTCATGGCCTATGGGTAAAAATTATATAAATAATATTTATAGATATTATAGAAATATAAATAAGTATTTAAAGCTAGTAAAATATCTAAATGGGATTATTCATATATAAAATATTCATAAATAAAATTAAACAAATAAATTAAAATATTCATATATAATTATAAACAAATAAAATAAAATATTCATATATAAAATATTCATATTAATATCGAATATATCTAATTATGTATACGTATCTAGTTCACAGATTTTATTCAGCGTTTGATTTTCTTAAGTTCAGATCGGAAATTCAAGATATTATAGAAATAGTTAAAATAGCTAAGCCAAGCTATCTAAAATATTTAGAGCTTAGGCAACTTCTAGTTTACTTTAAAAGCCAAAACTTGAAATCGATATTTATCGATAACACGTAGAAGTGCAGAGAGCGCTATGTCATTCATACATAAATACACATATTACATTAGTAAAAAATATTTTTATATACAAATGTTTTACTGATAACAAAATTGCAAAAAAATATATATATATTTACTTATAAATATATTATTATATAAAACCAACTCCATACTTTTAGAAACAATATATAATGATTATATGAAGTCAAAGTCGGAGACTCTGTGACATGCATTAAGGCAAAACAATCCCAGCTCGGTTACACATTTTAAATGGGCTCAGGGTATACAAATTATTTATTTCCAAAAAAATAAAAAGTAAAATAAATAAAAAAGGAACGCAAAATTAACGATATAAGAGAGATAGAGAGGGATAGAGAGAGAGAGAGAGAGAGAGAGAGAAAGAGGGAGACACAGCAAGAGGAACAGGAACTCGAAGCAATTCATTCTCGTTGAAGTCGGTTGGTTTCGCGTTTCGGTTGCTTCCTGTGGCGCGCCACTGTCGGAAGCGTCGCCATAATTATGGCATAAACTCAGCCATAAAACTGCTATAATGTGAGCTTTGCACATTTCCCGTTTCGTTCGCAGCCTACTCGACGGCCGCACTGCTTGCCATTGTCTTTGCCATACCCTTTGGCATACGCATGCTGGTGCACAAGGATCGCGGCCAGTGGGAGGAGTTCGGACCGGCCTTCTATACGGCCCACTTGGAGCTTTTCCTGGGTAACGGTTGTTTGGGTAAGTGACCATTGAACTTACTACAACTACAGACAAACCAAATATATTGAAAAGCTCATCTCCTAAGGGCTTACACAAAAAGTCGAGCAGCACTCGAGAGTTGAGTATGATTATAAAAGTGAAATACGCAAATATTAGAATGCTGATGAAATGTTTCTGTTTTTAAAGTATACGACTTGCAAATACCCTATATCAAACTGTCACAGATAATAAATTCTTTATTATTATTAATTTATTCAGTTAGTATATAAAAATATTAACACTTTTCATTTGAATAATTTTACAGTATTTGCTTAGAATTTTTTAGTATTATTTAACGTTTTCTAATATAAAACACTACTATTTGATAGTAGCTTGTATTATAATTATATTTAATATATTGTAGCTATACTTAGCACATCTTAGTATTTTTTATTTCTTTTATATTCTAGCTTTCTTTAGAATTTATTTATTTTTATTATTAATATATTTTAATAGGTTTCAGTGTTCGTTTAGGTTTTTCAAGAATTTTTAAAGTATTCTATTATTAGTATTTACATATACTATATCCCTCTCCTTGTCTTAGCAGCATTTGTGGCGTTACTACGCACACAAGCAAGGGTACTGATCACTGATCAATACATACATGTATACATTTCTAACAGCGTCTTTTTATGCTGAAATTTGTTGTCATTATTTCGGGATTTTTTGTTATCACGTCGTAATAACCGGTGATTGACTCAAAAATATGAAAAAAATCGTCGGCATAAGCGGATTGTCGTTAAAAGCGGAGACGTACTAAGCGGAAGCTCTTTCATATAAGTTTGTTTGGGGACCAACCAAGACATCGAATTTTCGTCGACATAACCGGTTGTACGCTTTAAGCGGAGTCGTTATAACCGGATTCTACTGTATATTATTTTGAATATATTTGAATATATTATAGCACTTTCTAGTATTTGTTATTTGGTATATTTTGTAGT